>NW_027127191.1:12500-87578 GCF_037325665.1 Littorina saxatilis
GAAAATATGACTACGTTAGAGAGAAAAGTGCTAAACACACTACAGAAACGCAGTCCATTGGATCGATATCCACTAAAATTGATTTTGCACACTCTCTTTAACTTCATGTATGGGAAAATGGCATAATGACTAGATCTATTGTGAAGAACTACAAGAACAAAATAAAAGGGTACCCATGTGCTCAGTGTTACTTGCCCCAGACTTTTTCCTTTTTTTTTTTTACTGTTACGGGTCTCAGTCTTCCCCTGTTACGGGCCCCAGGCATTGAACATTTTCTCTAACCTTCATTTTCATGCATTTTTTGTTTATCTGAAACCAAATATGCTAGTTTACGTAACAGAGTGGGGAGATTTGTATGTTAGTCTAGTATAACTCAGGCTTGTTCTGTCTTTGTTACAGTTAAACACATGGATTTCAGATGCAACAACTGTCACTCTGATCATGAGCATACCTGTATTGTGTACGGGATTGTGTACGGGATTTATCGAAATGTAGGTGTGTACGGCTTACACAGCCTAGCAGTACGGGCAATTCATGTCAATGCTGTGATCTTGACAACAATTACCTTACAAGATGCAAGTGACGATTAACACACATACTCAGGCATGTCATCTGAATCAAAGAGACACAGACAGAGTAAGTGTAGTGCATGTTGTAGTGATCGACTGCTTGAATATGTAGGACAGTGAATCCTTTAAAATAGCCCACTTCCATGGCTTCAGTGACCTTCCCGGTTTCAGATATCTGCATGATCTCTGACAAGTTTTATTTTGAGTTAGATACATGGAGTCCTTTTGAAAATTAGAATGTGGAACAAACTTACTAGTTACTTGTTTCTCTTTTAATTCAATCTATGATTCAACCATCATTTGAGAATTTAACTCCAGAAATGATGAATTGAAAAGCAGTATGAGAGATTATGCAAATGAGTACTAAAAATAGACCTGACAGTGCCTATGCTATTTTCCAAACCTCCTTCCTTTTCACCAGAGTGAGCCGTTTTGAAATTAAGTTACCAATTGAAGTTTTGAGTCAATAATTATTGATAATTTACATCAGGACAAGGGAGGCAACTGTGTTATTTTTGGTTTTTATTAATTTGTCAGAAATTTTTCAAACATGGTTATTTTCCATCCTGTAGATGAAACTTGTTTAAAATCAAGTTCATTCATGAGAGCGATTCTGGGGGGTAAACAGGCCTGAAGCTGGTTTTTGTAATTCAAAAAAAAAGTTGGTGTGTAAGGGATTGTTACCTTGAATACAGTTTCTAGTCATATAAATACAGGTTGGCCTTGGAGGGGGTTGACAGGTCTGCATGAGCTCTTTGTGGATGTCATTAACCACGCTGTTAATGCCCATGTTGACAACAAACTTACAATGCGGGTTCTCACACTAAATTCACAGACAGGGAAAGTATCGTACGCCCCCATCAATTCTTCAAAAGGAAGGTAAAACTATTATTGGGAAAACTAACCAAACAATTGAAATCATGTTTGAGGCAAACAAAATAAATTGTCCAGAAATTTCAAGTAAAAAAGTAGACACATTTAAACAGTGTAAAGGCGTTGACGAAGAGTTGAAGAAACTACAAGAACTTCTGCCAGACGTGACAAACAATGCGATTAAACTGTTATATGGATTGTTTTTAAGTGTCACGATTTAGTGACATGAATCGGGAAAATGTCACTTTTTCGGATGCCTTTCTCGAATTGCGACAGAAAGCGCCTGTGCGTGAGTCTGGGCTATGGCAGATTTTTGCTAACCATGCATAAGCCGAGCACGGGAATTTTGTATTGCACGGATTTCACGGGGATGATTTCTGCTGTCGAAGCAGAACTCGGGTATAGCTGAACTTGATATGTGACAAGGTTAGTCACGTGTTTTCGTCCAGGTTGTCTGTGTGAGGACAAGTATCTTGACACTCGAAACTCAGCGGCTCTTGAGAGCGGTCGGTGTCTCATTTCTCCTGCAAGTTTGATGGTCTTCAACGCGTTGACTTCTGCACTGTTTGTCAACGTGCCGTTCTGCTAAAGTACAGTAGGGCTTCAGGAAACTTCAGTTAGATACCACTTTCTCTCTGTTGTACATGCTGGCTGACATGACGGGTCGTCAAATTCTCTTCGCTGTGCGGGGATGGTTCTTCACCGCATAAAGTATTCGGCAAGAGGGTGAATGGGGTATCGCTGTTGACGAACAGAGGCCATTCAAAGGAGGAAGCGGTTTTTGCTTCCATGAGAGTGCTACATTCATAGGCTTTTTGAGGTAATAAATCATTATTTAACGCTGTTGACGAGTCTGTGTTTGTGGAATGAAATACTCTCTGTTGTTCTTTCCAGGTTAGCGCATAATTTGCTCTTTGTGACGCTAAAATATTAATCTGTATATGGTTTTTGCAGATATGGAGAGAAGGAAGGAAATGGCTGATTTGTTGTTGTAAAAGTTCGTTTGTGCAGGCCCACGTGCTCGATGAGATATGTATAGATGACATGTTTAAAGGTGGAGGTTGAGGGGTAGCTTGGCATGTTTAGTGCACCGGTGCTTTTTGTTGCAGCCTTTCTATCTACTGTTGCTGGGTGTTCTGCTGCCTATCTGCGGGACACTGTTAACTGCAGACGCTGTAACCGGGATCATCTGTAACCAGCTAACCGGTTAACCAGCGACTGGGTGAGGCGCCTGATGTCTCCACTTTTCCCTGCTTCATAACCACGCCAGACGGCACTACATTCTACGGAGCAGTTGTGGAGACTATGAACTAATTACAGGCCGTCCACTCAGTGGCAAAACAAAGCTAAGTGCACCATGTCTTTGCACCCTGTTTACCACCGTTGTCATCTTTTATATTTGTGATTATATTCGAGTGGTGACAACGTGGGGTGTGTGACACCTGCATAAATTAGCACTTTTAGGCAGATCAGTCATATTTCCTAGCTATACACGGGGTCAGCGTGTTACTATAATTTTCTATATTCTAACTGGCATTTTGTCAGTGACCACTTTTATTTACGTTTTGAACGTAAAAGAACATTTTGGGAGTGAAGTCTCGAGGGAGGTGGCGAGTTATTACATAAACAGGCGTCTGGAACTTATACTTTTGTTGTTTCTATTTAATTGTATGACTGCGAGAGTGGATCGTGGTGTGGTTAGTTAGTTAGAAGTAACTAACCGTTCATAATCACCTTCTGTGATATATTGAAACGTGACATCAAGTGATGTTTTTTTTTTAATGTAAACGTTATTTTTATAGTATTGTGTGTGTGTGTGTGTGTGCGTGTGTGTGTGTGTGTGTGTGTGTGTGTGTGTGTGTACTGTGTGTGTGTGTGTGTGTGTGTGTGTGTGTGTGTGTGTCAGAATGATCTTAAGAATGATCATGTATTGCCTAATTAAATTAGCACGAGCAAGCAGCAAGATCAAGAAAAGAAAAAGTACTGAAAGAGAGACAGAGAGACAGAGAGCCAAATATTGTGTTATTCAAAAGAATAGAAACTCAAAGCAATCACGAGAATTTAACACAAGGTTCATCAGGCATTCAGATCGAGGTAGCTTCATTGCCTGATTCGAAGTCATAAGTGTACCTAGTGAAGGAGCATTATAATCTAAAGTAAAAAATAAAAATAAAAGTAAACAAGTCGCGTAAGGCGAAAATACAATATTTAGTCAAGTAGCTGTCGAACTCACAGAATGAAACTGAACGCAATGCCATTTTTCAGCAAGACCGTATACTCGTAGCATCGTCAGTCCACCGCTCATGGCAAAGGCAGTGAAATTGACAAGAAGAGCGGGGTAGTAGTTGCGCTAAGAAGGATAGCACGCTTTTCTGTACCTCTCTTTGTTTTAACTTTCTGAGCGTGTTTTTAATCCAAACATATCATATCTATATGTTTTTGGAATCAGGAACCGACAAGGAATAAGATGAAAGTGTTTTTAAATTGATTTGGAAAATTTAATTTTGATAATAATTTTTATATATTTAATTTTCAGAGCTTGTTTTTAATCCGAATATAACATATTTATATGTTTTTGGAATCAGCAAATGATGGAGAATAAGATAAACGTAAATTTGGATCGTTTTATAAATTTTTATTTTTTTTTACAATTTTCAGATTTTTAATGACCAAAGTCATTAATTAATTTTTAAGCCACCAAGCTGAAATGCAATACCGAAGTCCGGGCTTCGTCGAAGATTACTTGACCAAAATTTCAACCAATTTGGTTGAAAAATGAGGGCGTGACAGTGCCGCCTCAACTTTCACGAAAAGCCGGATATGACGTCATCAAATACATTTATCAAAAAAAGGAAAAAAACGTTCGGGGATATCATACCCAGGAACTCTCATGTCAAATTTCATAAAGATCGGTCCAGTAGTTTGGTCTGAATCGCTCTACACGCACGCACACACGCACGCACGCACACACGCACGCACACACGCACGCACACACATACACCACGACCCTCGTTTCGATTCCCCCTCGATGTTAAAATATTTAGTCAAAACTTGACTAAATATAAAAAGCAATTCTGTAAAATCATTGCTCAATCAGCAACTTAGTTGCACATGGGACGAGTAGAAACAGTAATTTCCACACACAAAAAATAATACACTCAAAACGCTCGTAAGGCTCCAATTAAAAACGAAAATCATTGCTCAATCAGCAAGCTTATTTGCACATTCTCCTGCTGAAATAAACCAACTCCGAACCCGTGAAAAATAGACAGAGAGATAGAGAGAAAGTCCTGGGTATAACTGAGTGTGACTGCCTGTCATTTTTCATGACTAAAGATGTCAGAATTAAAAGCGATGTGACTGGGGCGAGTAACAACAGCGAAACATATTTTTTCGGGGCCCGTAACCAGCTGATTCTGGGGACCGTAATACGACACACAAACATTCATTTTAACCCCCTTTCCTTTTGATAAGAAACATAACATTTACTCTGATAGATTGTTGTGATTTCTTCTTTGTTTCAGTACATATTTTTGGTCTGTAAGAAGCCTTCATTTCGTGTTTTTCGATGAACAGGTCAATGCACTAAATACACGAGTGAAAGATGCGGTATTTTCGATTTTCTCGCCTAGAAAACTAGATCTATCTCGATTAAAATTATACTACCAAGTAGCAGAGGCATTTAGTAGTTTATACGTATATTGCTATTTCATATGTTACGTGGATTTCCATTGGTCAATTGGGCAAAATTGAGCTCAGTGCAAAAGTGATATCGACGACATTTCCGTCGATATCAGTTTTGATATCGACGACCTCTTTATTGCTTCCCCACTTCAAAAACAAAAACACCTAAATTTAAAAACAAAAAAATATATATGAAAATGTAATTATCCCAGAATGTAGTTGAGCAAGTGACTAAAGACTTTTTGAAAGGAAAGACATTTTAAAATACTGAAAAGTACAGAAAAACGTGAACAAAAAGAAATAATAATCAGAGGGAGGGATACGGAACAGCCAAAACTGAGACAAATACTTTTGTAATTTCTTTACAGTAAATACGAAATGTCCAGAGACGTAGAGGTTACATGCCGAGTCTCAGTGATTATCAAAAATAATGGTCGAAGTTAGCGGATCATGAAAAATGCGAGCTTCAGCGAGCTTTTTCATGACCGCGAACTGAGACCATTATTTTTGATAATCACTGAGACGAGGTATGTAACCTCTTTATTCCTCCTTTCTTCAGTTATTCAAAGAAAAGAGGAGTTTTTGTGCGAAAGTTTGATCGAATCATATTCACCCAACCAGTCTACCTGCGCAGGCGATCGATTAATGCGCGGTTGTATAGTTCCGTGCAAATCATTCAATTTTTTTTATTACTTCTTGTCAGTTTCCATGTTTTGAACTAAAATCAAGTACACAGTTATGTTGTCATTCTGCTGTGGCGGTAAAGGCGGTGTTCTGTTCATGTTTTGGTATCGCTCAGGAAATGTTCTTTCCTCGAATGTGACCAGCAAACGGAGTTTTACACCCGTGTTCCAACGTTAAAAACTGTATGAAGTTCAGTTTTCTGGGGCAAAATAGTGTATGAAACCGCTGCATGTTCTTTAAGTTGATTAAATGTTTGCAATTGATTGCGTGTGATCTGTTTATAAAATGAAATATTGTTGAAAACTGACCGTCGGATTGCAGTCTTGTCGATGCAGCCGAAATCTGGAAGGGGAACTACTCGTGTCGCTAGACAAAGTATGAGAGTTACTTTTCCTTGGAATCTTGCTAGCGATAAACGGTTGTGCACGGCAGATCTAAATTCAGAAACCAACCAAACTCATGGATTTTATATTGAGATTCATGTGTACAAGCCTGTAGTTGCTGGTTTAAATGCGGTATGGTTGTATTGTTTGCTCCAGAAATGTATATTTTGTACATTAGAGTGTTCTGAACTTTTGAGTCGCAAAAAGTAGATCCACAATGTGTACAGTCTCTACCCATGAGCTATCGAGGATTCAGGCCCGTTGTTGGGTAAGTGATTTTGGTTGTTGGGTAAGTTACCGAAAAATAACTAGCCCTACAAGTTTACAGAGAGAAAGAAGCAGATTGGGGAATAATTAGCAATATATCTAACATTGACTGACTGTGTGAGTATATCTTCTGCTATTGGTCTGTTTCGACAGTGATATCAAAATCTCGACCTCCGGTCTCGATTTTGATATCACTGTCAACAGACCATAGCAGAAGATATCATCACACAGTCCGTCAATATTGGGTAATATAGCTTGATGTCAACTTTGAGGAAATGCCTGAGATAATCTAATTTAAGCGAGCATACCCACACGCCACGTCGATGTCCAGGGTACAAAATTGGGTGTAACAACCGTTTGGGTACGTTTCTTCGGCGTAACGTGTCTGTACTGACCAACTCGCGATCGGTTCATACTACATACAATATCTTGTGAAAAAAAGAATCGTACTAAGACAAACATCGCTGTGCCTGCGAAAAATAACATGGGCCACTTTGTACATATCGCGTCTCCACCTCCCCCTTCCCCCAATCCCAACCTGTGTACGGCTGCCAGCTTCCACAGTAAACTACGTGTCAGTGTCTCTCTCTCTCTCTCTCTCTCTCTCTCTCTCTCTCTCTCTCTCTCTCTCTCTCTCTCTCTCTCTCTCTCTCTCTCTCTCTCTCAGTCTCTCTCTCTCTCAGTCTCTCTCTCTCTCAGTCTCTCTCTCTATCTCTCTCTCTCTCTCTCTCTCTCTCTCTCTCTCTCCCCCCCCCCCCCCCCCCCCCCCGGGGCGGGGATGTAGCTCAGTCGGTAGCGCGCTGGATTGGTATCCAGTTGGCCGCTGTCAGCGTGAGTTCGTCCCCACGTTCGGCGAGAGATTTATTTCTCAGAGTCAACTTTGTGTGCAGACTCTCCTCGGTGTCCGAACACCCCCGTGTGTACACGCAAGCCCAAGACCAAGTGCGCACGAAAAAGATCCTGTAATCCATGTCAGAGTTCGGTGGGTTATAGAAACACGAAAATACCCAGCATGCTTCCTCCGAAAACGGCGTATGGCGGGGTAAAAAACGGTCATACACGTACAATTCCACTCGTGCAAAAACACGAGTTTCAGGCCACGAACGCAGAAGAAGATGAAGTATTACTCTTTATTTCTCCTGATATGTACTTCGTTTCATGTGTGTATGTGGTAGGGACTGGCTGTAAGAGAGGACCATATGGACCTTGTGCTATTATCCTTCCGTGATAATGTTTTAAAGTGCAATGTGTTATTCATGATATGTGTGTGATCGCACTGTAAATAATGTAATGTTGTATTTTTTCCAATGATTGTAGAGCGCTTTGAACAGGTTTAACCCTGGATACATGCGCATTATAAATATTCTGCAGTTTTATTATTATTGTAGTGGAGAGTGGAAGGTAGAAAGGAACGCAGCTCCAACCCAAGCGTCTTGTTTTCAACTTTTTGTTCGTTGTAAGAAGAACGGTGCAAGGAAGCGCAGAGGCCGTCAGGCAAATCCCGAGTGTCTATATATATATACGACTTGTGTCTGTCTGTGTGTCTGTCTGTGTATCTGTGTGTCTGTCTGTGTATCTGTGTGTGTGTCTGTGTATCTGTGTCTTCGCGATGCACGGCCAAAGTTCTCGATGGGTCTGCTTCAAATTTGGTGGGCTTATTCAGAGAGACCCCGGACACAACCTCATCGATGAGATATTTCAACACGTGCTCTCAGCGCGCAGCGCTGAACCGATTTTGGTTCCACCTCAGCTACCCGGGCCCCCATACCGACACACCAAAGCCGCTACACCACATCACAACGCCAAAGTTCTCGCTGGATCTTTTTCAAATTTGGACACCGTATTCAGCTACACCCCGGACACAATATCATCGATGAGATATTTCAACACGTGCTCTCAGCGCGCAGCGCTGAACTGATTTTGGTTTTTGTGTTCATTTCACCATTATAAGTAACTCTTCCTTATCTTCTCCAGTGTTTGGCGTTTATCTCCCTTCCTTCGTGTGGCTTTCCCGTTTGTAAGTTACTATTACTATTTTTAGAATGTCACTGCGCTGTCCACTGCGCTGTCCACAACGCTTCCCTTGCACCCGTAAGTTGTTCTTACTGTCAAAGTGAAAAGGTCGAATCAATTTATAGCCACTCGAAAAATACACTCTCACCTATCTCTTTATAGATACAGATATGCATATATATATACGGCTTCTCTGTGTGTGTGTGTGTGTTTGTGTGTGTGTGTGGGCAAAAACCTGTGTATTGTAGAGTTCTGTTTGTGATGTGGTCTAGCGGCTTTTGTCTGTCTGTATGTTCTGGCATTTGAGAAGCCACAGCAGATAATATAGGGCTAAGAAATAAGCTCTAAAATTCTCAATCCCGTTTGACAGGACTTCGCCTTCAAAGGTGATTGTGGTGAACCGCCACGCTGTCTGTCTCTGTCTCGCGATTCACCCCGGCGAAGCCGGGTATTCCTCTAGTTTATAATATGCTAACAGATGGTCTACATGGGGGCTGGAAGGTATAGATCTCTGACAAGTGAACTTGCCCTAACTGTTGCATCTCTAATCTCTAGGTACATACCTCTCATGCCAACGTGACATCATTCTGGCTGTTTGTCATCTTCAGCGTCACTCCTGTGTCTAGTAAGTATTATCTCTGTTTCTAACTTTACGTGTGAAATCGACGCTTTGCGCAGGTTTCAGTTGACAAGAGCTAAGGCTTGTTCAAATTCTGTCAACCCTGCGTTGTCAATAGACGATGTTCATAAATAACTCTGTCAAGTTTTCATGGATTGTGGAAGAGTTGATTTTCCCTGCTTTTTCTTGGATACACTGAAGCAAGCTACACCTTATATTGTAGGCCAATCACTAGCGAACGGCATGTCTCCGCACGTGGTAGGCGATCTGTGATAGTGAAATCATGCAAATACCTGAAATCCCAGTAAGAATTATTGCTCCGATCTGTGCTTTCTGCACAGTACGCTCAATATATAAAGCTCTTTTCGTATGAAAGTACGTACATTGAAGCTGACTACCGGCATTGCCGATGTAATCGCGTCCCTCAATTGCACAGATCACCAACCACGTGTGGAGAAACGCCGAATGTGTCACCAAGAGATGTTAAATGACATCTGTTACATAATCATAAAATACAAGTGTCACCGAGAGGTGTTAAATCAGTTACATCAGCCACATGATTATAACATACAAGTATATCGAGCTGCGGAGAAGCGCTATGTAAATGTGCCATTATTATCATTATTAAGCTAGACTGATGTTCTCCGGTGTTTATTTTTTTCAGCTTTGACAACATTTTGCAAAGTGGAGGCCTTGAACGGGGATTCAGTGTCAGTAAAATGCACGTATCCCATGAACCTGAGAGACACTAAGCAAAGTATTTCCTTGATGCATTTCAGCATGAATGGAGAAAAGCGCATAGGTATATATCTTCTTTTTTTCCCTCAATATTTCTCTTTTCTCTTTATAGGGGAGGGGGAGAAAGCAAAAAGGTAGACATCTTCGCCGCTTTTAACAATTAATGAGTTATCTAGTGAAAGTCTTCTTGAATGTATTTATGTATTCTTCAGTGTATTTAGTTAGATAGATAGTTAGTAAGTTAGTTGTCATTATTTATTTATCAATTGTCTCATTCATCAAAAATAGATCATTTTAATGTCCCACAGGATAAATATTTCGGCTCTTTAGGACAAGATATGAGTTATATGATAACTCGAGTTTTTTACGCCTCACGGCTTTTGATGAGATACACAAGTGTATGTGTAATTAGGTGGTATAGGCCATGATCTGCACTTATGGCAGAATGACCGAGGTCTTTTCAGTACTTGCCACTGTGGTGACACGAGGGTGGGACATGGCTACCGTCTCTGGGTCTGCACATAAAGTTGACCCGTGTCCATCCCGGCCCGGATTCGAACATGCGACCTTTCGATCACAAGTCCAGTGCTCTACCAACTGAGCTACCGGGCCACCCAATTTTAAAAAAAATCCCTTTTATTGCCAATACAGAGATCACATGACATCAGAAGACAAAGTGTTTGGAACAGGGCTATTAAATTAAGCAGTCCATTAAGAGGACTCAATCTGGCAGATATCGTTCACTGCCATGTTATTGACCTGTGCATGTGTCTGTATCTGTTTGTCTGAATTTCGTTTGCTTGTGTGTTGTTGTTTCTTTCGCGGACGAATAACTTTAACAAACGTTTCACTTCTTTTGTATAATTGTGTTTCTCCAAAGATGCTGCCTATTCCTGTGCCTGGAATGAAGAGCAACTCGTCTGCGTTAGCGAAAAGGGTTTCTTCTCTCTCAGCAATATCACCAAGGAGCTAACCTTTAAGGTGGAGAATCCCTACAACAACGCTGAGTTTTCTTGCGACACCATTTCTCCAGATAAAAGTCTTACTGTGGAGAGGTGCAAACTGACTGATGCAGGTTTGTTTTTCTTTTCATTTGCGGAACAATTGTTTTTATTTTTTTTTAGTTGTTGTCGCTGTTGTTGTTTTTATAACGGTGTAGATGATGGTGGTAGTGGTTGTGGTGTTTTGGTGTTAAATGGTCAATATCTTATTTCATCAACAGCGAATGATTCCGTGACAACTACAACAGAGCTACCTCTCACAACAACCTGCAAACCGACACCAGCTGACGGGAAAGGTAAAAGTTATTGATGCTATGCTGCGTGTTTAACTCGGCAAAGGTAAACATTTGAGGACACTTTCTTTCCTATTTAAACTTTCGGATATACTTCCTTCTTTTTACAGTGACCGTGTACACATCCCCTAATATGAGTTCAGGGCAGAGATTGCACGAAATATAAAAAAAAATCTTTAGAAAGCTTTTCAAAATGTTCAAGTGCTTCGATAAGAAAAAAGAGATATTATAATTTTCTTTGGTTATGATTTATCGTGTATGCCATACATACTAACAGTAATAGTTCTGGCCTAACTGCTATAAGAGTAAGTTGGTCCCAATCTAAATTCAGTCCAAGTTTGCTAAATGATCACATTGTGTGATAAGATATCAAATCCAACTTTCTGCCTTTCAGTATCTGTTAAAAGCTGACGGTGGTGCGTTTCTATTAATATCATTTAAATGTTGCCATTCAAGGATGTTTGGAGGAGTAAATTAGTCTGAAATAATCTTGCTTCATAAGAAAGACTCACTTTTTCTTCGTCCATTGGCATATATACAGATTAGAATGAAAGAGTTTGTTGCGGTGACATGCATTTGCTTCTAATTTCAGCTGAAGAGACGATAAAAGAAAAAATATATATATATATATATCCCACCGAACAAAAGTATAGCGGCCCAGGGGCAGACCACTCACCTGCTTACCATCGTCAACTAGAAATCGTTTGACTCTATTCCTGGGTTTTTTTGCACAGGGGCTTATGTCGCTCAATTAAATTCAAAACAACAGTCCTCCGTTATTGGATTAAACAGTGTAACTGACCCGCTTGCACTGAAACAATAAAAGCATGAAAGTTAAAATTGTCAATGAATATTGAATGATATTTCCGCACTGTGTTCCGAGTTTTGGACGCCGTTGAAACAATCGTGGGGGTGGGCGTTTACGAGGTACTACACCCGATACACAGTTTTTAACCAAAAGTAGGTGGTTGATACTTGGCTCTTCCAAGGTACTTTACGGTGCTGATAACCTAAATGGTTGGTAACTACAATGCTTCGCGTGGTTCACTTACTCGCAATTACTCGACAAGTTTTCTTGAGATATAAAGGCACATTTTGTGTTTCTGATAACCTGAGTGGTATTTTAGTATCATGCTCACTTTGATTAATGAGGTGAAACCACGTGAGAGTAGTCCATGATAATGTCATTAGTCCTACTCAATTAGGCACATAACTGGAGTAGTTATCCATTCTAAGCATTTTTATCGCGTAAATTCCCTGGTGTTTTGCTGTGACTTTCAAAATGGTTGACTTTTATTGAAATTGCCAATGTATTACCTTTCAGTTTGTTTCTGTTACTGTTTGAGTGTGTCCACCAGATTGCCCCTGTACAATATACGTTGCATTTCTGTCCGCTGTGTCCGTCCTCGCTGTGGTTTTACTGGTTGTGTTGATGAGGAAACGGCTACCATGTAATAGGTAAGTACCACTGCAACTGATCTTGATCTGAATCGTGTGCTATCTTCTTTTTATGACAGTATAGCCTAAGCCTCAGAAAAGGTAGTTGAGAGTGAGATAAAATATAAGTCTCATGTAAATTCAAGGATTGGTAAGAAGAGATAATTGTTACAAGATAACGTATGAAACCTGAGTTTTGGAATGAGACTTGCAAAAAAATCTATACTGAATACATGCGTTAGAAAAATAACAGAAATATACGATTTCGAGGAAAAATGCCTGGTTTCAATCTGATAGTTGTACATGCTGTCTAACATCTCAGTGAGAGAGTGAGTGAGAGAGTACATGCGTGCATGTGTGTGTGTGTGTGTGTGTGAGTGTGTGTGTGTGTGAGTGTGTGTGTGTGAGTGTGTGTGTGTGTGTGTGTGTGTGTTTTTGTGTGTGCGTGTGCGTGTGTGTGTGTGTGTATGAGAGAGAGATATGCGATTGTCTATTAATAGAAACATGTGACCTATATTACTGATCACCCCTCTACATCCCCACCCACACCCCCTTGAATATCTCTCTATCTCTCACCCTCTCCCATGCTCTTTCTCTCTCCCCCCCTCTCTCTCACTCTCTCTCCTCTCTCTCTCTGTCTCTCTCTCTCCCTATCTCTCTCTCTCTCAACCTCTCTATCTCTCTCTCTCGCTCTCTCAACCTCTCTATCTCTCTCTCTCGCTCTCTCAACCTCTCTATCTCTCTCTCTCTCTCTTTCTCTTTCTATCTCTTTCTCTCTCTCTCTCTCTCTCTCTCTCTCTCTCTCTCTCTCTCTCTCTCTCTCTCTCAGACTCATGTACAATAAAGGCGTTTTGATGCATAAACTCATAATTGGAAGAGCGCCTGCACCTCTTTCTTATCAATTCACTTCCCACAATTTAAGAGACCCGACAAAAATGTATGCTCCCTGGCCCCGTATAGATCTTTGTAAGTCCAGCCTACTCTTTTCGGGGACTAATCTTTGGAATTCACTTCCAAGCGGTCTCAAACATTCTGTCAATGCCAAGATTTTTAAAGACAGATATTTCTCATTCTCACATTTCGTTCTCACTTAGCCTGAGCATGTTTATATTGTTGATGCCTTATTTGTACCTTTTACACGTTTCAGTAGATAAATGTACCTAATTAATTTCATAACATGACTTATGTAACGATGCTACATTGCTATTACTTGCAACGTAGTTGCTTCATTGACTCCTCAGTTTCACGGATTATTTTCTTCCCTCGAAGTTTCACACGTTTTTTGTTGCTTGAAACAGTTTTCATTATACCTTTGACAATAATATGTCATGTTCGTTTGTATGTATATTTTTGTTTGTTTGTTTAGTCTGTTAATCGTTTGCTTGTTTGTCGTTTGTTTTTATTACTTCTTTAATTGATATTCCAACATTTTTAAAACGTATTATCACTAGATTAAACCATCCCATGGGCGAGGGCTGGATGTAAAAAGCACATGTTTGCTATATTCCACTACCCTCGTTAGTAAAGAATTTGTCATTGTCATTGTCAATTTCTCTCTCTCTCTCTCTCTCTCTCTCTCTCTCTCTCTCTCTCTCTCTCTCTCTCTCTCTCCCTCTCTCTCTCTCTCTCTCTCTCTCTCTCTCTCTCTCTCTCCAAGATAAACAGCGAACTGGCAAACATTTGTGGAGAGTATCCTTTCTGTCTCTGAAGTCCGTTTGGAAAAGGAACCAACAAGGGAAGATAAACCCTGGCCTTCTTGCGGACAAAGTCCATTATTCTGCGAGAGGACTGTCATTGTTGCTGCGAGAAGCAAAAGCGGTGCTTTATGAAGCAAGCACTGACACTAAAAAGGAACACGCATCCTACGCCAACGTGACCAAACAGAACACAAGGACGTCGCCATCTGAACAAGGCCTGCAGCAACCATCACAAGTCACCCCTTCTAGCAAGGCAGATGAGCGACAGCACAGCGACCAGGACCAGCGCAACCAGAAGCCTGCTGCTCGTCCGGCCCCGTGGCAGACTCTGCATACCCAGGAGCGGATGCAGCAGGCACCACAGCGACACCCGTCAACCGGACAGCCGCCACTCCCCATGTGGTTGCAACATCAAGCAATGAGTGATGAACCTGTGAGTCACACTCAGCCCATGCCCCCATCACCACATATGCCTTTCTCATCAATGTATAATCCCTACTATCCTCCATTCCCTTACCCACCTCCCATGTACTATGCACCTGGCTACCCTGCTCCTCACAGACAATATGGAGCGCCCTGGGTCGCCCCATCGTCACACTTCATCGCTCCCTGGGCAAGTAGCCCTCAAGTCGCTTGTCACCTGCCATGATCTGTTTAACGAGAGTGGAGTAGTGTGTGTGTGTTTGTGTGTGTGTGTGTGTGTGTGTGTGTGTGTGTGTGTGTGTTTGTGTGTGTGTGTGTGTGTGTGTGTGTGTGTGCACATGCTTGAGTGTGAAAGAAATAAGTGAGAGAGAGGAGGAGGAAAGGAAAAGAGCAAAAACCAATCAAAAACTGTTCCTTTTCTTGTGACCGGACTTTAAAACACGTGCTGGTGCACTGTGACTGTTCCCTTCCCATATGATTTGTTTTCTGATCTTCAAACATATAAATCTTCAGAATTGTGTCGACGTTTACCGCGGTTAAACTGTGTTTTGCGGTGTCAAACGTACTCGTGTGTTTAATGAGAACATTAATTGATTCACCAGAACATTTTGTGTTTCATCAGAACATTATGTGTTTCATCAGAACATTGAGCTCGCTAAAGTGAGTTTGGCTGTTGTATAAGACACTGTGTTGACCTGGATTGCTGTACAACGGACCTTGTTGCCTCCAGTGTGTGAAACCGGTTACGGCCACGCAATCTTCGATTGTTTGAGGCATAATCGTGCCCCCTCCCTTCCCATTATCTAAAGTGAAGACCGGGCAGCTGCGCTTGTGTTTACTGCATTGTCTTCGTATTTTTGCAAAGGCCCTTGTCCTAGGTTTGGGGATTCACTGATTGTATCCTCCCTTTAATTTTTGACTCACATGCGAAGCAAAAGTGAGTCTATGTACTCACCCGAGTCGTCCGTCCGTCCGTCCGTCCCCCCCGTCCGTCCGTCCGTCCGTCCGTCCGTCCGTCCATCCGTCCGTCCGGCCGTCCGGCCGTCCGGCTGTCCGGCCGTCCGGAAAACTTTAACGTTGGATATTTCTTGGACACTATTCAGTCTATCAGTACCAAATTTGGCAAGATGGTGTATGATGACAAGGCCCCAAAAAACATACATAGCATCTTGACCTTGCTTCAAGGTCAAGGTCGCAGGGGCCATAAATGTTGTCTAAAAAACAGCTATTTTTCACATTTTTCCCATTTTCTCTGAAGTTTTTGAGATTTAATACCTCACCTATATATGATATATAGGGCAAAGTAAGCCCCATCTTTTGATACCAGTTTGGTTTACCTTGCTTCAAGGTCAAGGTCACAGGAGCTCTTGCTCCCATGGGGTCGCCTTCACGCGGCGGGAGCGTTTAAACAGAGCTACCCCACCCCTTTACTTCTCTTCTTTTGTCTTATTTCTGCCTTACCAGGCCTTTCACCTATATTTCCTTCCAAGAAAACTCTCCCTACTATTCCCTGCAGTTTTCCAATTCTTTTCTTGTTGTCTTATTTCTACCTGACTGGATCCATCACCTTTATTTCACTTACCAAAAGTCTTCTTTTCCACATCCTTATTTCTCTGCACCCCGCATGTCGTAAGAGGCGACTAACGGATTCTGTTTCTCCTTTTACCCTTGTTAAGTGGTTCTTGTATAGAATATAGTCAATGTTTGTAAAGATTTTAGTCAAGCAGTATGTAAGAAATGTTTAGTCCTTTGTACTGGACACTTGCATTCTCCCAGTAAGGTCATATATTGTACTACGTTGCAAGCCCCTGGAGCAATTTTTTGATTAGTGCTTTTGTGAACAAGAAACACTTAACAAGTGGCTCTATCCCATCTCCCCCCTTTCCCCTATCCCATCTCCCCCCTTTCTTTCGTCGCGATATAACCTTCGTGGTTGAAAACGACGTTAAACACCAAATAAAGAAAGACAGGAGCTCTTCAAAGTTGGATTGTATACATATTTTGAAGTGACCTTGACCCTGAACTATGGAAGATAACTGTTTCAAACTTAACAATTATGTGGGGCACATGTTATGCTTTCATCATGAGACACATTTGGTCACATATGATCAAGGTCAAGGTCACTTTGACCCTTATGAAATGTGACCAAAATAAGGTAGTGAACCACTAAAAGTGACCATATCTCATGGTAGAAAGAGCCAATAAGCACCATTGTACTTCCTATGTCTTGAATTAACAGCTTTGTGTTGCATGACCTTGGATGACCTTGGGTCAAGGTCACATGTATTTTGGTAGGAAAAATGTGTAAAGCAGTTCTTAGTGTATGATGTCATTGCTAGGTTTAGCTGAAGGTCAAGGTCATGTAAAGGTCAAGGTCAAGCATGTGAGTCGTATGGGCTTTGCCCTTCTTGTTTAATTTTTGGTCAAGTTTCTTCCCTTCATTAATTTTGATCTTATATCGGAGTAAGTGTTTGTGTGTGCGCGTGTATGTGAGTCATTAGGGCTGCGCAACTGTCTCACTTTCTCTTCTTTTTTTGTTTGTTTGTTCAATCTTCTTCCCATTTTGTGCTTGAATTTTTGCATATTTTGTTGTTGCTGTTAAATTGTTCTAATATTACACTTTTACCCAATATTGACGGACTGTGTGATGATATCTTCTGCTATGACGGTCTGTTGAGACAGTGATATCAAAATCGAGACCGGAGGTCGAGATTTTGATGTATACAACTCTCCTGTGTTCACTTTCAAGTGAATAACTATCGTTCTGATATCATTTTAAAGTGAAGCTAAAGAAACCTGGTATCGGCACTGCTGTGCATCTCCTATGATCTCAATGGTATCAAGGCACGCCTTTGCCGCGACAAGGTTTGCCGATACCGGCACTTGTCTTGTCTAGACAGTGACGTCATTCATAGATGACGCCAATCATAAATGACGTTTTGTCAAGGGAACTTATGCTTTCAAGTGTTGCTGCTTCCAGTGACAGGAAGGTATAGAGATTGATCATTGTATACAATCAATTTATCATTGTATACACAAATTACACAAACGTCATCTTGTGAGGGACCAAAAAATATTGAAACTCTCGGATGATTTTTTTGTGTGGTATCAACCTCGACCTACGGTCTCGGTTGATACCACAAAAAAATCATCCGAGAGTTTCAATATTTTTCGGTCTCTCACTCGATGACGTTGTGTAATCTCTATATCACTGTCGAAACAGACCAATGGCAGAAGATATCATCACACAGTCAGACAATGTTAGATATATTGCTAATTCTCTGGACATTTTGTATTTTCTGTAAAGAAATTACAAAAGTATTTGTCTCAGTTTTGGCTGTTCCATATTCCTCCCTCTGATTATTATTTCTTTTTGTTCACTCTTTTCTTGTACTTTTCAGTATTTTAAAATGTCTTTCCTTTCAAAAAGTCTTTAGTCGCTTGCTCAACTAAATTCTGGGATAATTACATTTTCATATATATTTGTTTGTTTTTAAATTTAGGTGTTTTTGTTTTTGAAGTGGGGAAGCAATAAAGAGGTCGTCGATATCAAAACTGATATCGACGGAAATGTTGTCGATATCACTTTTGCACTGAGTTCAGTTTTGCCCAATTGACCAATGGAAATCCACATAACATATGAAATAGCAATATTGTCTAATGTCAACGGAGGATTCTTCTCTCCGTATCGGGCATTTGAACATTTAGTCAACAAAGTGCCTGATGTTTGTGTATTGTTGAACAAACAACCACAGCTCGTACATCTTTTTGGTGTTTGCGAAACACGTCTAGATTCGCGTGTTTCGGACAGCCTGATTGATATTCTAAATTACTCTGTTTTACGACGCGATAGTGCACGAACTGGCCAAACAGGTATTGCTCTGTATGTCCATTGGTCTATTGCTGGCATTGTGAAGCGAAGGGCCGATCTTGAAGATGAAAATGTGGAATGTTTGTGGGTGGAGTTGAAAAATGGTAAATCCTCGCCTTTGTTAATATGTTATAATATATATCGGAATCCTGCTGAAACAACAAGTTGGAATGATGATTTTGTTTCAATGATGGACAGAGCAAAACGTCGGGATGAGAATGTACTATTGCTTGGTGATTTTAACATTAATTTACAGAGACCCCAATCAACTTGGGGCTCAACCACTGCTCTATTTGGTCTTCACCAGCTAGTTAAAACCCCTACCAGAGAAACCAATAATTCATCTACCCTTATTGATCACATTTATACTGATGATAAGACCACTGTTTCAAATGTACAAGTAGTACACTCCACTTTCAGTGATCATTATTCTGTTTTTTGCTCGATTGTTCTGAGATTGCCCAAATCACAGTGCTCACAAAGGTCATACAACTATCGAGTACAGAAGTTTTAAATACTTTGACGAGTCTGCCTTTTTCTGTGATCTTAATCGAGCGCCGTTTCAAAGCGTATTTAATTGCAGTAACGCAGATGATGCTTGCAATCTTTTCCATGAGATTTTGTGTTCCATTATTGATAAACACGCTCCACTACGTCAGCATAGAGTGAAACATCCCCACCTGCCCCCTTGGTTGACATCGGACATTATTGAGGCTATGGCGTTGCGTGATTTCTTTAAAGAACATAACATGAAAAGCGAGTACAAATTACAAAGGAATGAAGTTTTGAAAACGGTAAGGCAAGCAAAAGCAGATTATTTTAATAAATTGCTTTTTGACAAGAGAGATACTTCTACAATTTGGCGAGCAATGAATGAAGTTCTTGATAAATCTCGAAAGAGATCGACCAATTCTCCGTCACAAATAACTCCAGAAGATTTTAATCAACACTTTATTTCGCTCGCAGAGAAACTGAAAGCCTGTCTCACGCAGAATAAGTCCGTTGATAATGATGTCTCTCTAGACAACATGTTGTGGACGAAAGTTGACTCAAAACGAAACGTTTTCTATTCCACCCATTACTGTCCACGAGGTTGGAAAACTGATAGAACAGATGGCGAATAAAAAGTCAATGGGTCCCGATAAGATTCCTGTCCGGTTGCTCAAACTTGTGTAACCGAGTGCCAATTTACTTTACCCATTCTCACCGAGCACAAACACTCAAAGCAACTGACACAAGTTATATTACCAGGTTCTTTTATTCCATAAGATGAAAAGGGGAATGTGTGGGATAACGGGGGTTTACTTTCAAATACAAAACTTCCAATGTATTACAACAGGACTAAACAACTCCAAAAACAACGCTCTCAATTCTTCACTCTAAAACTATATTCTAAATTCTCCCTCTAAAGCTACACTTTAAAAACACACTAAATCCTTCCTCCAAACTACACTCTAAAACTCTACTCTAAATCCTCACTCTCCACTTTAACCCAAAAAACACAATGAAACTCTAATCTAAAACAAACAAAATCTAAAAAAACAACCTAAAAACAATTCTTAAAAAAACCAAAATCTACAAAAACTCACTGAGCCCCTCTAACAAAAACTAGTCTACAGAACCCAGTCCACGAAAACCAGTCTACGAGAACCAGTCTACGAAAACTAATCTACGAGAACCAGTCTACGAAAACCAGTCCACAAAAACCAGTCTACGAGAACCAGTCTACGAAAACCAATCTACGAAATCCCCATCTACAAAGAACTAACTGAATCTAACTACACCCCTCTAAAAAGAAAAGACCTGAATCTAACTACACCCCTCTAGAAAGAACCCCGTCGCACACTCTGCCATCCTGCAAACCACAGAATGCACGCCGTAAGCATACGTAAACAACTCAACAATTTCAACCACCACAAACTAACTCTTTGAACAACAAAACACATCATTCCTATCAAATAACATACCTACAATACCGTTCTCTCAAACGGTTTTCTAAAGCATTCAATAAACAAAAGTTTTCCCAAACATTCAACTCACAAAACAGTCT
The DNA here is from genome assembly GCF_037325665.1 of Littorina saxatilis. Taxonomy (NCBI): domain Eukaryota; kingdom Metazoa; phylum Mollusca; class Gastropoda; order Littorinimorpha; family Littorinidae; genus Littorina; species Littorina saxatilis. The sequence continues at coordinate 33,103 of NW_027127191.1, forward strand.
TCATGAATATTCAAATAAATCCTTCCCCAAGCAGCATACTCTTCTTCTCACTGCTTACCCAATTACAGAAAGAAAATTGTATTAACCTACCAGCAACAGAATTCCTCACATCCCAAAGGATTTCAGCCTGTGACCAAACATGTCACACACCGGCGTCAAGAGAAACACACGCGACAAAATACACGTTGTCTCACTTCAAAATTCCAGGCAGAAAGAACGTCTCAGCGGCGCCCACAGCCTGCGTCACAAGGTTAACACACTTCGACTCGAGGGGTGTCGAGTACCTTGATTTTCTCTACTTGGTGTTTAACATCACCTTCAACTATTCAAAATCACATCGCGGCGGAGAGAAAAAGAGAGATGGAACAAAGTCACCTGTCAATTGTTTCTTGTTCACAAAAACATTAATCACAATTTTACTCCAGAAACGTATACCAAAAAACAATCGTTTTACCTATGCAAATTTAAGAATCGGCCCTTCCACAAGACCATTTCACTACCAAAAAACACAGTCTCGGAAACCTTAGTGGATCCCCGATAGTACAGGGGTACCCGAGTTCACAAGTTCAAACGGATGTACACAAGTGTATGTGCACCGTAACTGTCGTCGGTCACAAGCTCACACTTGCTTTACCATACATAATTACTCCCAAAAAGCAAGGATCTTACGGACCCTAACAACTTTCGACCAATTTCCCTCTTACCTGTTTTATCTAAGCCTTTGGAGAAGCATAGTCAGAAATATTTACTGGAATATATGGAACGAATGAATTTGTTTCATCCATTTCAGTCTGGATTTCGCTCTAAGCATTCATGCCACACTGCTCTCAGCTCTTTATGTGAAACTTGGTTATCAGCTATTAATGAGTCCGAAGTAACAGGAGCGTTATTCCTGGACTTTAAAAAAGCCTTTGACCTTGTAGACCACTCCTTATTATTAAAGAAATTACAATGCTACTTAAAAGATGACTCTGCTTGTGCCTTCTTCGAATCATATCTTTCAAAACGGACACAATATGTATTCATCAACTGTAAAACTTCGTCGAATGATTTTGTCAAAAGTGGTGTGCCTCAAGGGTCTGTATTAGGACCTATATTGTTCTGTATTTATATAAATGATTTACCTCTACATGTGTCAGATGAGAAAGTAAGATGTGAGTTCTTTGCGGATGATTCATCAATCCACACCAGTCAGAAGTCCTTGGTAGCCGTCAACCAATCTCAGTCTTCAAACAAGTATAGATGAGATGACTTAATGGCGCACCACAAATGCCATGATTAACCACCCTGTTAAGACGAAAAGTATGGTGATTACAACTAGACAAAAACACCAATTAAAACCCTTACAGCTTCAACTGTCAATTGATTCAACTCAAGTGCAACAAGTTAAAGAGCATAAATTATTAGGGGTTACCGTTGATCAAGAATTGAAATGGCAAACTCACTTGAGTAAAATTTGCAAATTAGTATCTAAAAATTTGTACTTATTGTCTAAATTAAGACATTATGCCGATGTGGAAGCACTCAAGTTGTTTTATTACGCCCACATAATGCCCCATATCAACTTTGCTTCAACACTTTGGGATAACTGCAGTGATGTTCATCTCAAACGACTCAATTCTCTTCATCGCCGTGCTGCAAAACTAATTCTGCATGAGTCAAATAAGCCAACAGATGATAAATTAAAGCTCCTTAATTTCCTTCCCTTGAAAGATCAGTTGACGCTAAACAAGGCTGTCTTTATGTACAAAGTAATTAACAATAATGTTCCTGGATATTTAAAATTACATTTTAGACATACCACAAAAAGATATGGGTCCCAGAACCTGATTCCCCCCCATCCCTCGTCTAGACTTGTATAAGTCAAGTTTAGCCTTCTCATGAGCGTCTCTATGGAATTCCACACCCCTACCCCTCCGAAATGCCTCCTCTGTGAAAACGTTTAGGCGCCAGTTTCATTCCCGCTCAGGCCTAATGGGTAAATAGAACACTTTTCATGTCTGATATTTTAGTGCTTTTTACATTTAGTCAAGTTATGTTTGTATTTTGATTTGTTCTTTATGTGTATGTATTGATAATGATATACATGCAAATGATCGGGACAATTCCTCCCCACATTTTTTTTCTCCATTTTGTTATTAGTTGTTTTGGATGTTTATATGCAATGCATTATTGCAACTATGCTATGCTGCAATTTCCACACTATATTGTTTTTTTCCATTTTTGAGTGTGTATACAAAACCATAACCCTTTTTCTTATTACTATTTACATTATGTACGTCTGTAAGAAACAATAACCTTGTCAATTTTACTATCTATATTCTGTGCGTCTGTATTAAGTGTTTGTATAAGGGACAGGTTGTAAGATTAGGCTTTGCCTAAAACCTCTATCCTTTGGTAATAAAGTTCAGTTTCAGTTTCAGTTTCTCTCTCTCTCTCTCTCTCTCTCTCTCTCTCTCTCTCTCTCTCTCTCTCTCTCTCTCTCTCTCTCTCTCTCTCTCTCTCTCTCTCTCTCTCTCTCTCTCTCTCTCTCCTCTCTCTCTATTTCGCCGTGATTTGACTTTTGACCAACTCTGCTTCCCAACAGATGTAAAGAGACTCGTGTTCCCGCTCCTGAAGAATTGCATATGGAGTGCTCCAGCTGAAGTATAATATGGTATGTAAAAGTGTATATTTTGTACCTAAATGCGACCAGATTTAATCTCTTAAAGGCACAGTAAGCCTCCCGTAAACCATCACAGATACGGTCAGGCTTTTACACACAGTACAAACACCCTTTCATTTAAACACTCACCGATTGAGAACATCCTAGGTGCCCTCCGTAAAGAGCGAACAATTTTCAAAGAATTTATTTTTGCTTGGTTTATCTTACCCCTGAGCCATCGTGAACCCGTGTGATCCAGTTTCCCTTTTTCACAATGTAGTCGTCAGTTAGTCATTTGAATGCGACTCAATGTGAGCTTATCTACAATAGCACGTTTTTATGCACGAAACAAACGGCTGTGGTTCACAAGAACTCTAGCGATGGCTTTTCACTGTTGAGAGGAACGGCGATATGCCGCGTAAACCCGGCGTCGTCTGCTACGACCCTTGCGTGACCCTGCTGACGGGCTTTTCTTTTTTCAAACTTTCACAACTTCGAATTGCACTGATCTTGTCTTGATGAAAAAAGAATTCTTTTATGATTAAAGAATGTTTGTGTAACAAGCTGTCAATTTATTATTTAGATTTTAAAAGTTAGGTCTAGCGCAAAAACGCACCACGGTCCAAAAACATTCTGATAATCATCGATCCACGGCTATCGCCAGTTTAAGGGAAGTAACTCATTTTTGACCTGAGTTCAGGATGGGTCCAAAAAGTGTTCGAGACAATCTGCAAAATTAATTCTTTAAAAATTGCTCGCTCTTTACGCAGGGCACCTAGGATGTTCCCGTTTGGTGAGCGTTCAAATGGAAGGGTGTTTGTACTGTGTGTAAAAGCCTGACAGTATCTGTGATGGTTTACGGGAGGCTTACTGTCCGGGCGTGATTTCCGGGATATTCATCACAGCCGTCCAGCTCCAAAACGAGGCGCCATTGTTGTAAGGGCCAAGTCCACGAAAATAAATTCTTTGAACATTTCTCACGCTCGACAGAAAGCAGCCAGGATGTTCCCGTTCGGTGAGCGTTTAAATGGAAGTATGCTTGTACTGTATGTAGACGCTCGGGGAGCTCTGTGATGGTTTACGGGAGGCTTACTGTGCCTTCAAGCATTATCCTACTCTGAGTACTCAAAATGTTTCATTGAAATAAACTCATGTGGGTTTTTTTGCATGAAAGTATGCAAACATCTCACTTATCTCAGTCACACCTTGGCTTTCTCATTTGTCCTTGTGCAGTAACGTGCAAAAGATCAGTACTAAACTATTTCTTAACTTTATTTCAAAGGCACCTTCAACTCCACCATGGCCGGTCCCAAGTCCGTCTGGGAAAGGAGGAAGGAGGGTTTTGGTGGAATCAGCAGCTCCACAGTGTAAAAGAACTTACCCCGACAGAAAGACAACCACAAGAACGTCACAAAAGTACAAGGGAAGACGACCCAGCGAGGGGCGCATGAAGGAGATCAGACAACCCAAGTGCAGAGTTACTGTGCATTTTGATCGTGGATGTTCTTAATTTAAGGACTTCATTTCCTGTGGGACAAAGAATACCTGGGAATGTGTCATGGTACTCAGTGCATGCTCCACCAAATCATTTTTTTATTTTTTTATTTTTTTTTAGTGGGGGTTTCGCGCAGCAATCTACCAGAACATAATTCCTGACTTGTAAATTGCTCCCCGAGCTAGTCATTTTTCGTTTTGCCTACCAACTGTCAGGTTGAGCTAATCAGTGTTCCTCCAGTAGTTTTACTAAACTCGGTGGACGAAAGTCCTTCATGTTTTATTCCTACCTTCAGAGAAACATCGTATACTCAGGTGACTCAATTTTTTGCATTTATCCTGCTTTGCGGGACTTAATGGAGCTGTCCTGTGCCTTAACCATCATTTCGTGTTGTTTGTCAATATGCAGAAATCAGTCATGATACAAACATTATTTGTGCATTCTGATCAGATACACTGTAAGGACCGTACATGAATCTCTCTCTCTCTCTCTCTCTCTCTCTCTCTCTCTCTCTCTCTCTCTCTCTCTCTCTCTCTCGCTCTTTCTCTCTCTCTCTTCTCTCTCTCTCTCTCTCTCTCTCTCTCTCTCTCTCTCTCTCTCTCTCTCTCTCTCTCGCTCGCTCTCTTTCGTCTTCGTGTGCATTGCTTCTATCAAAATTTTGTAGGGTTTTGCTTGCTTGTAGGAAAAATTTTCAGTTGTTTGTTCGCTTGTTTTTATTTTATTTGTTTGCTTATTGGTTTGTTTTGTTCGTTCGTTCGTTCGTTCGTTCGTTCGTTCGTTTGTTTCTAATTTATAAGAATTGTGTCTTGAATGTAAGGATATGTTGTAAGAAAAGGCGTTGCCTTAGACATCGATCCTAGCCTATCGCTCTTTCAATCTCTCTATATAACAAATGAAAATACACATATTAATTCGCACGCATATATATACTAAACCAAACGATATGAACATAAATATTCATACTTACATGCACATTTACGTGCTTTCTTTTCTCCCTTCTGCTTGACTCCCCGATGAGATTCTTGGGAGAAAAGCGGATTAGATACACTATAAGGGCCGTACAGGAATCTCTCTCTCTCTCTCTCTCTCTCTCTCTCTCTCTCTCTCTCTCTCTCTCTCTCTCTCTCTCTCTCTCTCTCTCTCTCTCATTTCATTTTCCAAAATCTCTTGAATCACGTGAGACCCAGATCTAAAGCGATCTATAATGGCGTAAGATTTCGATTTAACGATTACTCTCTGTGTAATAGTTCATGCCTGTATTCTGATTGTGCTTTTCAAGCATGCATTATGTTTTGTTTGCCATTTTTCTCGTGTCCATTTTGTCTTCGTGCTTTTTTGTGGCCTTTACAGTGTATGAACGTTTATTTGTGAAATGTCGAATAATCTGTCATCGTGCGAGGGCTGGATGTTAAACAGAATGTTTGTGTGCTTACTTTATAACCTTCAAAAGATCAACATTCATCTCATCTCATCTCATCTCATCTCATCTCATCTCATCTTATCTTATCTGCTAAGTGTACCAGTGGTGTGTTTTTTTTTAATATTTTCTTCATTATCACAAATGAATTCGGACTGTGTTCTTTTGTACGATATTTCTACGAACTATTCTATGGATATTGTCTTTTCTTAAATTCGAGCTAAATTGGCATAGGGTCATTTATGGCATTTATGTATTCCACAAAAATACTTTGGTAAATGGAAAGATCAATTCAATGTAGCAGGGCTTTTGGTCGGCTATTTATTGTTTATTATTTAGTACACGATTTACAAGATGGCAATGTTTTCCTGACCACTGTGTCAAGTGAGTAATTTCCGTGTGTATGTTTGGGGGTTGTTGTTTGTGTTGTGCTTTCATTATTATTTTTCAAGAGATATGAATACCATTAATGTTCAGGCAATACGATTTTGGAGCAACTTTGAATATCAACTGTACAAAACGTTATCATAGAAAGTTAGTATTATTTCAGCTATCAAGAAAAAGGAGATACACATGATACAAAAACTTCTAATAACGTCATGCTAAGGCACGGTCCCTTCCGTATAAACGACTCGAGTTATCATCTCAGAGCTTCCCAGGCTTTTACATGAAATAAAACCATTCCTCCATGTTGAAAGAGAATTACTTTTTTAAAAGCGTCTTGTGTCAATCTGCGAAAGTAGTTCACCAAAACATTGCAAATCGGTACAGGAAGCAGTGATACTGTTCATTTTTGGTATGTGTCAAAGTGGACATGCCTCAACGGTGCTCCGCCTTGATGCGGTGGGACAGCTTGCACACCTTGACAACCAGTAGAGCTACGCGTCAGGGGGAATCGTGTACTCCTGGCATGTCTAACAAAAATGGTCGGGCACCCTGGTCCTCCAAGCTGAGGTTGTGCAATGGGTTAATATTTCATTCGTGTAAAAAAAAAAACGGTTACAAAAACTGCCAACTCAGTTCGCGGGAGAACCAGGCCTGATGTGCACGAAGCGATACTGTGCGTCGGATTGGTTGAGATTGAGATTTGTTGTGATTTCAACCAAGCAGACTCCTCGACTTCATACCACCTATTTGGGTGGAATCCATGTTCGCTTCGTGCATTTCAGCCCAGCTCTCAATTAGGGAGGCTGATGAACTGATGATGCCATGTGGCCAAACCCGCCAGGGAGCTTCAGATCCGATGACCCATTTTCGCCCGGGGCAAAAAACGAGAATATGAGGGCGTCTGAAGCAAACCTGGGGTCGTAGTCTGCTTGACCATTTAAAACCATAATTAAGGAGCCAACAAAGATAAAGCAGCCATAGACCCTTGGAATTTGAGAAGAACTTGGATGCCCTATGTCCTGCAAGAACATAGACATAGACATAGAACACTTTATTATCTCAACGAGGAGAAGCGAAGACGATTCAGGAGGAAGTAAAAGTGGTAGCACGTCAAAGAGGACTAATGTGATGTGAATGCGTGATATATTGTGTAAAAAATTCCATCTCACACGGCAGAAATTAATATGTAAATCGCCGTGAGCTCTTGTGAGAAACGGCGATTAATAAATGTCCATTATTATTATTATTATCATTAATGGTGTTTCCTACATAAAAGCCTGGAAGAGTGACAGACCTTTTTTCAGGGGAGGACTGAGCCTTTACAAAACTCGATTGATTAAAAAGAAACGTGAGGCTTTGTTCAGACTTGTACGCCGTTATAAACTTGACAATGCATCTATTTATGTGTAAATGGTTTCATTCTTTGTGTACGACCGAAGCAACATGGATTTTGTTTTTATTTGTTTTCCTATTTGTTTGGTAGATTTGGGTGTTTTAGTTTTTTTATTGTTCCTGTACGTTTTGTTCTTTGAAATAGTGCATTTCTTTAGAATAAGGTATTATTTGCTTGATAATCTAGAGATGTTGATAAAAGTACATATTCTGGTGCATGTGATTTGCAAGGACAAGCATTACCCTGAGGTCTTCCACAGCGGACAAAACATAATATATTTAGAAATTGTTTTATTGCGACCAATACTTTTTTTTGTGTGGGTAAGAAACATGATCTCTGTAATGGCCGGGATATTTGATCATTTAATTACTTCCCTTTTCTTCTTATGTGTACGGGACAGTATTGTCTGTCTGAGACTAGTCACTAAAAGAATCAGGGACAGCGTATTGCGAAAAAAAAAAGAATTCTGCAGTTAAACGTGGTGACAAGTGTACATAAAGAAATATGTTTATGGGCATTATTTGTTATTGATCTGTGTTCACTACAACTTCTGCACTGGTAAGAAAATCCCAAGTTAATATCCTGGCCTGAGTGTAAGTGTGTGTGTGTGTGTGTGTGTGTGTGTGTGTGTGTGTGTGTGTGTGTGTGTGTGTGTGTGTGTGTGTGTGTGTGTGTGTGTTGCCAGTGGGTACTTTTGGTTTGAGGACAGTTGCTTTGGTGCATTTTGTCGGTTACAAAAATTAAAACATGGATAAAGCTGTGTGCAGGCATACTTCATAGTGTGTCTTAACTGTTGACAATAGCAGGTTTTGGACCAATCATGAAAAGGCATGTAGTTGTCTTTATTTAAGCGTTAATTTTTCAATTACGCAAGTAAGACGTGTTGGTTTAGAATGTAGTCAAGTGTGTATTCCTTGTACTGGATGTAATCTCAAAACTGTAAGAAAAGCACATAACGCAACGAATTCGCTTGCAAAAAAACTGATTGTAATCCAAATAGAGACTCACATGTAAATATAAAACACAGTAAACAAAGTAAATCACTATGCATTGCAATGATCAACAAAACATCTCAAAAGATGGTGGTACCACTTTTTTCTTTATGATAATAGCATCTCACTGAAAACTCACTCGGAGTTGAAACATGCGTAAGCATATGCTTAAAATCGCCATAAGAGATTAACATTTTGTTACAAAATGTCTAAAAACCACAGTTTTTACAAAAAGAAATCAGGTGCGTTTTGATTTGGTTTAAAATGTGTTTGGAAAGAACACACTAAAGCGGTTTCTTTGATTAAAGAACGTCCTGGATACCAGCGAAAAATAACTTTACGTTGCAAGTGACTTATCATACAGATTTTATTTGTTAATAGACCAAGAGACAATGGCAAACCACAGGTACTACTGTATCACTGTTACAACAAACAAAAGAAAACGCCTCGATTTTCAAACTTTCTTGGCTATTTTAGAGTCATTGTCGTAAGCAGCTGACAATTGATTTTGTTTTAGTCTTTTCAATGAGACTGTGTGTACAATGACATTGTTATTTAAACGGGGGGGGGGGGGGGGGGGGGGGGTTGGTTCTGAGATTAATGCAGCTAAACTTCTCGTTGGAAATACGTAAAAAAAAATTCAAAAAACAAGTGTTGATTGTAACAAAAAAATATGAGATTTGATATTTTGTAATGTTTCATGTAAATAGGGCATAATTATTTATTCTTGTTATTACTGTACCGTGTCTAGTCTGTCTATATCTGCAACTTCGGGGAATACTTGTTATATTAATTTATTTATATACCTACCTTTTTAAGATTCCATTATGTGCAATGTAGGCATTGCCAAAATCAAATGTGTTTAATGCTCTGATCGTTATAGTAGTACATGTTTTTACATATATACTTTGTTTTTGGTCGTTGTTGTTGTTGTCGTTTTTGTTGTAAATTTGGGGGATTTTTTTCTTATTATTTGTTTGCTAGTTTTATTAGACAGCAATGTAAACTGCCTCCTGAAATCTTGCTGTTGCTGTGTTGTTGCTTTTAATTTTCTATTAAGAATTTGTATGAATGTTTTTTTAAATTCTTCATATAACGATAACTAAATGCATGATTACCCCACCACTCCCCCTTCATAATGACATTTAGCTGCCTGTATATTAATGGCTCTCTTTATCGATGCATTGCCACTACATTTTGTCTCTGGGTGGGTTTTTTTCTTGTTTAAATATTTTTATTAGAAACTTTTCATCTTCAAGAAATATATTATAACGTGCGCATGGGTGTGTGTGTGCGCGTGTGTGAGTGCGCTTGTGCATGTTCGTGTGTGTGTGTGTGTGTGGGGGGGTGGGTGGGTGTGTGTGTGTGGGTGGGTGGGTGTGAGTGTGTGTGTGTGTGTGTGTGTGTGTGTGTGTGTGTGTGTGTGTGTGTGTGTGTGTGTGTGTGTGTTTTGTGTTCGTTTTTTAAGGGGTTTGCTTTTCTTTTTTTGTTATCTCTTTTTCTCCTTATTACATATTACTCTCATTTTCTTGAAATCGTTCCAGTCTTTGCACATTGTAATGGTTCGCCAATCCTTACTGTAAACATACTGTTCATAAGAGCACAGCTCCCATGGGGTCGCCTTCACGCGGCGGGAGCGTTTAAACAGAGCTACCCCACCCCTTTACTTCTCTTCTTTTGTCTTATTTCTGCCTTACCAGTCCTTTCACCTATATTTCCTTCCAAGAAAACTCTCCCTACTATTCCCTGCAGTTTTCCAATTCTTTTCTTGTTGTCTTATTTCTACCTGACTGGATCCATCACCTTTATTTCACTTACCAAAAGTCTTCTTTTCCACATCCTTATTTCTCTGCACCCCGCATGTCGTAAGAGGCGACTAACGGATTCTGTTTCTCCTTTTACCCTTGTTAAGTGGTTCTTGTATAGAATATAGTCAATGTTTGTAAAGATTTTAGTCAAGCAGTATGTAAGAAATGTTTAGTCCTTTGTACTGGAAACTTGCATTCTCCCAGTAAGGTCATATATTGTACTACGTTGCAAGCCCCTGGAGCCATTTTTTGATTAGTGCTTTTGTGAACAAGAAACACTTAACAAGTGGCTCTATCCCATCTCCCCCCTTTCCCCTATCCCATCTCCCCCTTTCCCTCGTCGCGATATAACCTTCGTGGTTGAAAACGACGTTAAACACCAAATAAAGTAAATAAGAGCACACTCATAAGCATTGCTTGTTTTGCTGCTTTGATTTACTTTCACGCATGTGGTATTGTCACTTGAAATTCTTGAATAAAACCTGTTTAAACCAGACAGCGTTTTAACAAATATGTATGTGTGTGTACATCCAGATGCTTGGTCTATTCTTGTTATCAAAACACAACATGATACACATGCAATTAATCAACAAGAGAAGGGAATGATCACAACTGTTAAAGAGAAAACATCCAGAAACAATGGACTTTTTACGTTCCAAAATTCAGAATAAAAAAACGAGAATGGTATTTATGAGAAAACAAAACGTTACAATCACTGTTCTTTGACCCAGCTGTCTTTTAAGAAGATAAACAGATAAACTCTTTTCTGTTTATCTTCTTAAAAGACAGCTAGATCAAAGTACAGTAATTCTAACGTTTGTGATTTTTTTGTGGCTATAAAAGAGGTCATGGGGGTTCTGGTAATGAAGGTGTGATGAATCATAGTCTCACTTACTATTTCATATAACTAAACATAAGTAAGGTGTTCATAGTTTTTATAACAGACGTGTTTGAAGTATCTCGTTTTTTCTCCAACTTGGGCACAACAAAATTTAAGAATTAGCATCAATAGTAGTTGCTAAATAAATAAGGCAATGGCTATTTTGCCGGTACCGGCAACGTAGCCTGTAGGCTATGTTGCCGGTACCGGCAAAATAACGATATGTTACGGTAGAGGCTATTTTGCCGGTTGGACTCTGCTGAAGCTAGTAAAGTGAAACGTCTAGTCGGATTCTCCATCTCACAAAGGCAATTATACACAAGTAATCTTCAATATTTGTATTTCTGATGTGCAAACTTCAAATGCAATTACAACCTTGTCTTATACACGAATAAAAGCCATATTTCTCTCTCTCTCTCTCTCTCTCTCTCTCTCTCTCTCTCTCTCTCTCTCTCTCTCTCTCTCTCTCTCTCTCTCTCTCTCTCTCTCTCTCTCTCTCTCTTAAAACACCAAATACACTAATTAAACTGGCAAATATCCGCGATGATCTCTATGCAAGGAATTAAATACTGGTTATTGTCTCTCTATGATCGTTCTCGCTGACTCTCTGTCTCTATGTGTGTGTCATGAATCACATGAAATAGATTGAATATATACGGACGTTGAATATACAACAAGTCATCGTCACATCTCTCTCTATGATCATTGTCGCTGACTCTCTGTCTCTATGTGTGTGTCAGGAATCACATGAAATAGATTGAATATACGGACGTTGAATATACAACAAGTCATCGTCACATCTTTCTCTCTATGATCATTGTCGCTGACTCTCTGTCTCTATGTGTGTGTCATGAATCACATGAAATAGATTGAATATACGGACGTTGAATATACAACAAGTCATCGTCACATCTCTCTCTCTCTATGATCATTGCCGCTGACTCTCTGTCTCTATGTCTCTGTGTGTGTGTGTGTATGTGTGTGTGTGTGTGTGTGTGTGTGTGTGTGTGTGTGTGTGTGTGTGTGTGTGTGTGTGTGTGTCATTCATAGCAGTTCCTGCAGAACCAGAACTTGGTTTTTGGTCTTGAGCGATTTCCAGCGCATTGCAGATGGAGGGATCTGAGACATGAATCACATGAAATAGATTGAGTATTCAACAAGTCATCGTCACATAGTGCACACACAGTACGGAGAGAAGACCGTACAGCCGAGTAGACGTAACTGCTAAACGGATTCCTCTGAAGTTCGCCTTTCAGAGCACGGATTGTGTCTGCCTCACCGACAAAGTAGCTCAGAATTTGTCTGTCTCGATCCACCGAGGACTTCTTTGAAAAGGGAACGGTTTGTCAACCTTGCATTTTTTCCGGCTAGGCATTCCAATAGCATTTATTACTTTTCCTTTTGGTCTGCCTCTCTTCCGGGATTTTGGTGGTAACGTCACATTATCAAGAGACGTCGACGTAGGCCTTGGTGCGGATGAACCCTCCTCGTCAGACGTCGTAGGCCTTGGTGCGAATGAACCCTCCTCGTCAGACTGTGGTGTTGTTGTTGGTGGTAGTGGGTTTGGGGCGGCTGTCATATCATACACTAGTTCCACAACCGCTACATGAGACGTCGTAGGCCTTGGTGCGACTGAACCATCCTCTTGAGACGTCGTAGGCCTTGGTGCAAATGAACCATCCTCGTGTGACGTCGTAGGGCCTGGGTGCGAATGAACCATCCTCGTGAGACTGTGGTGTTGTTGTTGGTGGGTTTGGGGCGACTGTCATATCATACACTAGTTCCACAACCGCTACATGTTTTCCAGATCCCCACACTTTTACAACAAAATCTAACACGCTCAATTTCTCTTGGAAATCAAAGTTGTTTTCTGCAGCTAAAGAAGCCAATTGTTGTCCGAGGTGGAGTTGATAATAAAACTCACTATAAAAGTTCAAATTTGTCAATCAGTGAACACTTCTCTCCCCCAAAGAAATTCCCATCAGAAACTGTCATTTATTGGTGAGTATTTAATCACAGGCGGTAACTTTCACTTTACTAGCTTCAGAGAGAGAGAGAGAGAGAGAGAGAGAGAGAGAGAGAGAGAGAGAGAGGAGAGAGAGAGAGAGAGTGAGAGAGAGAGAGAGAGAGAGGAGAGAGAGGAAAGAGAGAGAGAGAGAGAGCCTCTACCGGCAAAATAGCCTCTACCGTAACATATCGTTATTTTGCCGGTACCGGCAACGTAGCTTACAGGCTACGTTGCCGGTACCGGCAACATAGCCATTTCGAATAAATAAACAATAAACATAACACTATATTGGGTTATACATTTTTTTCTAAAGACTTAACAGTCCTTATGAAAACAAGGGGGAAAAGTCCAGGTAGTGTCCGGCATAGAATACATCACATTAACAAAGAATTAAGAATTGCACTAAAAAAACATCATTTTTTACATTTACTAAGAAATGAAAGACCAGTTCTGTAATTAAAACATACAGCATCGTTTATTCTTTGTCTTTCTCCTTCCACTCTCCCAAACCCCTAGCCACACCGTCCTCACCTCCAAACTTTCCGTAAATACTTCAGAGATATTCGGACATTCTGCCAGCTTGGCACACTACTAGATAAGGAAGTAACACAAGTTCCTGGAACTCTTATTCATTGGGGTGAATGTGAAAGTAGAGACCATTCCCAATGCCTGGCTTGCTTGCCTGTGCGGCGGTCATCTCCTGTGCTGGTGGTCTGGGGTGGAGGTTTGTACCAGGTAGCTCTGTCATTATGACCTCAGGGACTGCAACACAAACACAACATTCTGTAGTCTGCATGCTACATACCTCAGAATCAATGCTGTATCTTACTCTCGTGTGTATTTATAACCAATGTGTGTATGTGTGTGTGTGCGTGCGTGCGTGCGTGCGTGCGTGCGTGTGTGTGTGTGTGTGTGCGTGCGTGCGCCTCCGATCTACTGAAGAGTCACCTTACTTAAATTGGTAAACATTGGAGGTTGGTGTATGATCCTAAATCCTTACCTCACACGTTAATACTCCAAAACATCTACTCTTGCAAGCAACTAAGCAAACACGAACTCTGAAATATCTCATCACAAACTCAAAGATATCACAATCACCTACCTTCTCCCTCCTGATCGCCACCGACTACTTCGTACACGTGGGACACCCGGCCTACAGGCCGCCTTGCATCCAGCCCAGACCTTGCAGGAACTGAGGAAGGAACTTGATACTGGCCGGGTATCTCAGGCAGTTGTCTCTGCTGCTGTGGTTGTGCTGGTGGAGAATGGGGTGGCTGTTGGTTGCGGTCCTGTATTTCTTGCAGTGCAATGTCATTTCGTGGCGCCAGACGCGTCCGATGTCTCCCTGTGATGTATGAGAAATGTCAGGAATTAAAATTAGTTTTTGGTTTGAAAAATCACCAAATTAAAGGTGACGCGCTAGTCCCACAAGCATTGTTCGTCGCAGGGGAGTAACTTCTCAGAGATCTCAACTTTTCCGTTGCCAGCTTTGTGTGGGCGGTGCCTATTTCATCTCCCTCACTGCCCTTGCCTTGAACAGGGTCAGGTGTCTACTTCAGGCCTATCACAATTTGATCAAATCAACTCAAACCTCAAAAACAACTTGATTCCTACATTCTTTGAAGGAGCACACCCAACATCTGAGGTTAATTGATCATCCTTGTGTTATGATTTGTTTGGTAGTATTTCTCGTTTGTTCAAATAGACAGCCTGAGATCATGTTATTGTTTCGTTTTGTTTATCATGAACTAAACGTTCCAAAAACTAAACTTACTTGATTTGATTTTGATGATTTTAAAACATAAGCAGTCAATCTTTTGATTTGATTTGATTTTCATCAAAGGAAAACTAGCGTTGAAATGTATGAGCAACTCCTCAAATCCGTGAAACTGTGTGATTACACTCCTGGAGACAGCACACCACAGAGGATGGAGACAGCCGTTACATCCCAAGTACCCGGTTCTCCCCCCCCCCCCCCCCAATGCCGCCCCGCCCCCTTTCGCTCCATACTCCTTCCTTACCTACCCTCCGCCCCCTCCTCCCTCACTACCAACAAATCTCCTAATTTGTTTATACCTGCCTTCTGCATATGTATATATGTGACCCTCCACCACGAAATGAGTCGCATGTCACCTCGCGCGGTTCTGCGCTAGGCTTAATATAAGTCCGGGGAGTGTCTGGTAACAGTGTATGGGTCACCTTAGTCACAGGCTTATAACTCAAACAGTGTTCGCTCTTTTCTAAAACGGTTTTCACCACTGGATAGAGCATAAAAGACTCGTTAGGAAAATGTAAAAATATGAAAATCATGCAAAGGTGACATGCGACTCATTCCGTGGTGGAGGGTCACAATGTGATGTGAGAGTCACAGAAAAAATATAAATACAACAACATTACTTAAACTACATGTAGATATCCAGCTAAGCGCTACAGTTACCTTTACGTCTTATTACGAAGATGACAAGGCTGATGAAAGACACGACGATAACGGCGTTCACTGTCATCATGATGATACCAGGTACAGAGGAGAAGAGTGCTGTGTAGAAACGCTCATCGCCAGAACCAACAGTCGTCCAAGATACACTGATAGATTCAGACGTCATCAGCGTTTGTTCTGTGGTTTCTGGACTCTTTGGGGAGGTGAGTTCTGCAGCAAAAAATAATCCACCAGTAATGTTGCAGTCAACATAACGTACTCAGTCCTGACAAAGGGGCAGGTGCCGTTCAGAGTTATTAAAAACGATATGAATATTTGGTCTGTTGATGATTCCTATAATCATGAAATGAAATCTCTTGTTAGTTGTGAACAGAATATTTTGCTTTTAATATAACTACCGTTGCTTGTATGTGATGCAAACAGGTGTTTTACTTTGTGTGATTTTTCCAAACCAACACGTGTCGCGTAAGACATCTTTTTTTTTATTTAATTTACACTATGCAAGTGTGTGTTGGTGTGTTATTGTGTTATTGTGTGTGTGTGTGTGTGTGTGTGTGTGTGTGTGTGTGTGTCAGTGTGTGTGTCAGTGTGTGTGTGTGTGTGTGTTATTGTGTGCCATGGTGTGTGTGCGTGCGCGCGCAAATACGTGCGTGTCTGCGTGCGTGCGCACGTGTTCGTGTGTGTGTGTCTGTTTATCTGTCTGGCTGTCTGTCTGTTTATCTGTCTGTCTGTCTGTCTGTTTGTCTGAATGCGCGCACATGTCATGTATTTGTGCCTACCTTACCTAGAATCACAATGTGTATCTTGTGCTCCTTGATAAGAGAGGGCCTGGATTTCCATGTCCAGGTATTGTTGTCTCCTTTGTCAGCAGGAATCTCCACACGAAACAAGTCAGATCCTTCCTTAGGGCAGCGACAGTATTTGTTATTGGCAAAATCACCACAGCTTCCATTCTGGATAAAAAATGTGCAAAACAGCTTCTTTTCCTTAAAAACGTGGTAAACATTAAAAGAAGTGTTGCATGTTGAGTTAACCCTAAACTCAAGTCTGATGTTCTCGTTGCTGTATGAGATGATGCTCTGACTGTCGTGCAGATTCGGGAATTCAAATGTACCTGCAATGAAAAGAATGGTATGTTCCTGCAATGTAAATATTCACGATATTGTGATCTCAGTGATGACTTCATATCCTCGATCTTCACTCCATTCTATTAAGTATTGCATTTCAAAGGAAACAGTGCCGTGCGCGCACTTTCTGCTGACGGACACGATGCGGAACAGACACTTTACCGGGTGTGTGTTTGTGTGTGTGTGTGTGTGTATGTGTGTGTGTGTGTATATGTGTGTGTGTGTGTGTGTGTGTGTGTGTGTGTGTGTGTGTGTGTGTGTGTGTGTGTGTGTGTGTGACGGGCATAGAAGCGAGACATACTCACAGTAGTTTGAGATGCTGCTAGCTAACGTTGTCAAAGTCAGGAAACACAGAACACTAGATTGTCTCATTAACAACATTCTTCTTGCCATTATGGTTTGTTTGTAATTTGTAACGACAGCTTCGTCACTACACTACACGTTCACACGTTTCTTCTAACAGGGTCGTAGCCTACGGTTTAACTCGGGTAACACAGTGTGAACTTTGAACGACAAACCTGTCACAGAAAAAAGTATATGTTTAAGGAAATATTTCTAGAAAGTTGACGGTAAAAACTCCGAATCAGGAAGGACTTCAATCGAGTAATGCGTGAGTGCGTGTGTGTGTGTGTGCGTGTGTGTGTGTGTGTGTGTGTGTGTGTGTGTGTGCGTGTGTGTGTGCGTGTATGTGGGTGTGTGTGTGCGTGTATGTGGGTGTGTGTGTGTGTGTGTGTTTGTGTAAGTGTGTGTGTGTGTGATTGTGCGTGATTGTGCGTGTGTGTGTGTGTTTGTGTGTGTGTGTGTGTGTGTGTGTTGAAATATTTCCTTGAGGGGTATATAACATCACACTCTTTTCACTAACCCTCTCAATGACGTCACCACAAGCATTACACATACATTCAACACAGACTCAGATGCAAGCAAAGAAGGAATCAATTAAATATATTCAAGTGAGACCACGGTCACATTTAAAACTGACAGACGTACCCTCATTCACTTTCATGACAAACAATTGTGTGTTGCAAAAACATGTTCTGTCTATCGAAACAAACATGTTCAATTACTTTATACAGAATTATTACCAATTCAGTGCCCCATATGGCTTTTTGACCAATCAGGACAGATTCTAGGTGACCCTCTAAATGTTATAACGTTCAGGCAGGGACCCTTTTTGTTTATCAAGCTAAAAATGAACAAGACAAAGTAAAAATTTAAATCAGCAATATCAGTGTGATTTATTCTAAAGAATGACACTTCAAATGCTGTCAGATAATACTCTCTTTATCTAAAAAAATACCGAAAAGCGAGTTTTGTCGGTGGGTGCTTTACGGAACAGCGAGGCACCGCCCATCCACTAAGTGTGCAATGCCGACTCGCTCACTTGAAATCTAAATTATCAAAGTTCGGAAAATCAAGTCAAATGTATCTTTACGTCATTTCCCATCCGTCTGGAGTCGGTTCTAAATCTGTCGCTCTCTGTTCAACAAGAAAAAGCGAAGCAACCGAAACGCATGTTCAACATGATTTGTTGTGTGTCAAACGCATTTGACCTGTGAATATTCATCACGTAAGGTGTGTTACTCTGATTGGCTGACCCAGGTCACGAGAATTCTTTGACTGACAGACATAATCATGTAGGAGCGCTCCAGTTCCCATTGCGGCTGTTCTGTCTAATTCGCGGGGTCGCTTCGAATTTTCTTTTGGTTGAATTAAACGGTAATAAAACCGTTATTTCTAATATGCTGACTGTTAGCAAATGATAACAGACATGTCTCACAAACGATATCAGCATTCGCCTAAAAGGCTCATGCTTGATATCTTTTTTCTCGACATGTCTGTTATCATTTGCTAACAGTCAGCATATTAGAAATAACTCATAATATCCCGTATACGGGCAACAGTGCTGGAGAAACCTAAATAGAAGCATAGAAATAAAAATCGTGTTTTCGTTTCTTAACGCAGACGACTTTTCTGCAAAATAGCGAAATTCAATGCCATTAAAAACAGGCAGGCATTTTTTCCGGGAAGAGACGATATTCCGGATAACTCTGTCACGTTTTTTTGTGGGTTGTGGACGCGTGACATTGTCGGTCAATCACTAGTGAGCGGCCTGTTTCTACACGTGCATGATAGCCGACCAAACATTGGACTTTTGAAGTTACGGTCAATGACTAGATTCAGTATGTCTGTTTTAAGTCTTTTCACACAGTTCTAACATAGTTAAGTTTTGAGTTTTAGTTCAGCGAAGTCTAATTTTGCTCTGTGTAGATGGGAATAAACATCGCGTAAAATAATCGACAGCTATGTATATTGCCAATATTATAATACAGCAAACAACGTGACTATAACGAAAAGTAACCTAAATGGTAAAGTAAAGCGAAGCGGAAAATCGGGCGCATATTGGAGAAAAATCTAAATCAATCAATCACTACTTCCTTGCTTCAGCTACAAAAATTTTGTTTCAAACAATTCGACGGTTTCATATCAAATGGGTTTTTTCTACTACACGTGTTCGGTTGGACAGTGCTGTAAGTATAGGTTACAACACGAGTGGTTTTTTATATGGCTTGTATTTCAGTCAAGACCCAGCGGATGAATATCATCGGGAGACACGAGCCTTTGGCGAGTGGCTCTCGATTGATATTCCCGCTGGGTCTTGACTGAAATACAAGCCATATAAAAAACCACGAGTGTTGTAATCTGTATATCCCATTCTACCATCAAACACAAAGTGTAGACTACTAGCGGCACTGTTGCGATCTGTGGAGTGTGAAACAGTGTTTTCAGCGAGACATGGCCTTTTTGCAACCTTAAACTAAGTGACCGTCGCTGAAAAAATAAAACGAATGAGTGCATCTATAAGTACGCGGTAACACTACTTTCAGACCGTTTAAAAGCTTTAAGTAAAGGTTCATAAGTTGCAAGAAAGTAATGAAGTCGTATAGAAATCCATTTAGTTGAAGCGCACAATTCTTTTGCGTTTCAGGTCGGCGGAACGGGGAAACCGGTTTGGCCCCCATTTGGCTTTCTCGACTCGATTCAGAATCGATTCCACGTTGTTTTTTTCGAACGTATTATTATACAATTAGTCTTATTGACAGAGAAGCAAATTTTAGGGAAAACATATGTAGATTTAACCATTTGCTCCCTATTTGAAATGTATCTACGTGATAAACTGTTTTGCGAGTGTGTTTGCATGAACCTAAACTGGTATGGGTGTGGGGAAAACAGGACCCAAGTCTGTCACCGCCGCTTGATTGCATTTTGAAAGAATATGACTGGATTACGGAAAAATACACACATGTTAAGTTCTTAGATACCTTCATCGCCAATGTGGACTTACTGAAGAGCCAGGCAAAAGAGTAGACTTGCTCGCAAATACGTGATAACGAAGCGAAGCCAAAGGACGCGTCTCGGTAGATAAACCAGTCGTCTGGTACGATGCAAGGGAGGGTACTCGTTTTTTTGTTTTGGTTCGCAACCATTCGCATTATGATCAGTGGTGTTCGACAGTTCAAACTAGTGTTATGCACGGGTTAATAAAACTGCGGATAGAACTCTTTAGCAGCAAAGCAATTAAGAGTGTATTACAATCTACCTTTAAGCATATTTCTGATTGGATTAAGGTTGCGCCAGCTTAAACTCTAGTTTTTATCTGTGTGCTGTCCGGGTGCAAGGGAGACATTGTTTTGTTTTGGTTTTTGTTCTTGTAAACCGGTCTGCAGTAGACAGGGACACGGAGAAAACGTTCGAAACAGTATTGAGGGAACACATTTTCTTTCTGTTGTGTTGCATATTCTTTTTGGGATTATTCCTATGGTAGCGATGCTTGTCGACACACGGATAGCAAACAGAGGTTCGATCGTTCGCTAGCATCTGTGTATCTTGTAAGCTGAATGTTCGTTTTTTTCGACCTGCATTGCTTTCATAATGAAAGAAACGTTTGTTTATTGCATCCCATACATCAGATCAGTTCCGAGATTCATGTTTGCGTGCAACTGATATGGTTTTCTAAGCCGTGCGATACGATTTTGGAACATACAAATGTGTCACATTGTTCGGCGCGAGGTCAAAGGTCGGGAGGAACGTAGTTCTTTGCCCAAATCGGAATCTGCACTATCATATATTTTTTGGAGTCCATGATGTATTTATTGAGCTGTAAAAATACAACATATATACCCATACTGAAGTAACAGAGACAAAGAAGGGAGGTCATGGGATATTTGTGAGTATTATCTACAGACACATATGACAATCGTGATGATTTAATGACTCATACTGATGAACAAATAAATACAAAATATAGACATATTTAATGAGTTTCTAACAAACATAAGGAAGTAAGCGCTCTAAAATGCATACGACATATTTAATGGAGTAAGTTGGAATTATGCATAACCAGTCGCGCGGCACAAGAGATAATAACACATATTGAAATTAACAAGAGACTTTCGTCCTTGATATTTTACTTTTTTGTTGATATTAACAGGTAGTATTTCCTTCTTTATAAAGATTTCAGCGACCAGCTTAGACTTTCAAAGGACAAAGCACAAAGCTGTTTACGGCCCAATATTCAAACTGCCTATTTACATTATGCTCCACCTTCTTACAAATATGTGGACAGGTAGTACATTCATTTCCAACCCATGTATCCTTAACATATATACAACGACAGCTTGAATCCAATGTTTAAAAATAGCGTATTACTTCTCTACACAATTGTCGGGTTATTAAATACACTTTCATTCAAACATGTTCGCTCACAACATGCGTTCTATATTCTAACCATTTATTCAATATTTCTTTCCAAAAGTGTGAATGTATCAAATTCAATACAAAGAAATCTTTGACACATGCTGAGCTTTTAAAACTAGAACAAACCCTTCCCCAAAATGTTAAATAAAAAAGTCGGTATCATGGTGGTGGACATGACAATAATTATTCAGAAGGGGATAATGTGGGGGTCGGGGTGGTGAACTAGAGCAACACAGAGGAATCTGCATACAACCTACTGTTTGTCTCTCTCTCTGTGTTTATAAGTCTTACACACTCCCAGCCTCCTACTCCCACCCTCATCCCTTCCTTACTACATAACATTCGCGGAGGGGGGGGGGTAATATTTGGACACTCTGCTAGCTTGGCACACTACTAAATAAGGAAGTAACACAAGTTCCTGGAACTGTTATTTATTGGGGTGAATGTGAAAGTAGAGACCATTCCCAATGCTTGGCTTGCTTGCCTGTGCAGCGGTCATCTCCTGTGCTGGTGGTCTGGGGTGAAGGTTTGTATCAGGTAGGTCTGTCTTGAGGACCTCAGGGACTGAAACACGAATACAACAATCTGTATTTCGTACTTATATTTACATTCTGTAATGTAAACACCTCAAAGTCAATGGGCTGGGATGCTCGTGTGTGTGTGTGTGTGTGTGTGTGTGTGTGTGTGTGTGTGTGTGTGTGTGTGTGTGTGTGTGTGTGTGTGAGAGTGTGTGTGTGCCACGGTGTGTCAGTGTGTGCGTGCGTACGTACGTGTGTTCGTACGTACGTACGTGCGTGCGTGTGTGTGTATGTGTGTGTGCGTGTGCGTGCGTGCGTGCGTGCGTGCGTGCGTGTGTGTGTGTGTGTGTGTGTGTGTGTGTGGGTGTGTGTGTGTGTGTGTGTGTGTGTAGGTCTGTGTTTGTTTCAACAAGAAATCTCTCATTGTTAGCGGAACCTCCCCCACTGTAACTTGGAAACATGTTGATTAGAACCACGCGCACAGGCAGGTATTGAAAAACAACCAATCTTGATTGGAACTTCACGGTAGCGTTCTCATCGCCCCCGAACCTCAAACGCTAATACTCAGAAACATCTTCTCTTGCAAGCAACTTAGCAAACAGTAACGCGGAAACATCGTCATAATAACCTAAAAAGAATCAAATCACAATACATCTACCTTCTCCCTCCTCATCGCCCCCGACTACTTCGTACACGTGGGACACCCGGCCTACAGACCGACTTGCATCCTGCCCAGACCTTGCAGGAACTGAGCAAGGAACTTGGTACTGGCCGGGTATCTCAGGCAGTCGTCTCTGCTGCTGCTGTTGCTGCTGTGGTTGTGCTGGTGTAGAATCTGGTTGTTGTTGGTTGCGTTCCTGTATTTCTTGCAGTGCAAGGTCATGTTGTGGCGCCAGACGCCTCCGAAGTGTCACTGTGATGCATACAAAATTTCGGGAAGTGAAAATAGTTTTTGGTTCGATTGATCATTCTAATTGAGGGTGACGCTGTAGTCCCATGAGCATTTTTGGCCGCAGGGGAACGATATTGTGTTACATGACCTGTCTTTCGTTGGAATATTCAAAGAGAACATTTTAACAATACCGTATTTTTGGCATTGAACACACACACACACACACACACACACACACACACACACACACACACACACACACACACACACACACACACATAAATACATGTATACGCACACACGAATATAAAAACAAACATACAAACACATATGGGAGAGCGCGCGTACAAACACACAAGCGAGAGCGCGCGTACAAACTCACACACACACACACACACACACACACACACACACACACACACACATACACACACACGCACACACACACACACACACACACATACATACATACATACACACACACACACGCGCGGGCACACACACAGACACACAGACACACACACACAAACACACCAACAAACACACACGCGCGCGCGCGCACGCACACACACACACACACACACACACACACACACACACTACCTTTTATTTTGTATTTTTTTACAACAAGCAAGGCAATCGTGACAATGACCCCTGTGATGATGGTTATACACGTGGCCACAATCGCTCCCGTTGTATTTGAGTCTGTTTCTGAAAAGAAAATTCACAAAAAGTTAATATTTCCTTCCTTGTAAATGGCTATCATTGACTTTTACGAGACTGAAACTCTTTCATGACGACGGCTCCTTTTTTGTTTCAAAGCATTTTGAGATTTTCTGAGAAAACACCGAAACAAAGCAAAGGAACAGAAAGTCAACAAATACATCGTTATAGTCTTAAGTCTGACTGCTTGCTGTGCAAGTGTTGGAGTGTACCGCTCAGTGAATTTCGTAACTGACACCCATGTAATCTGCTATAATGATTCAATGACAAAAGTCCCGCTCTTCACGGGAAGCTGGAAGTTTGACAATGCTGGTATGTGTCCAAGTGGAAGGATGCTCTTTGGAGACAAATAATGTGTTTGCCGATGACAAAGCCAAAATATTTGGGTCAGTGGGTCAAATTAGTTTTTTTCTTTGATTGAAGTTTGTGTTTTATTTACAAGGGCAGGGGCATCTGGCTTCTTAGTGTCCAATACTCGCGCGAGTTGTGTCCCTACGATGTGGGCGAAGAGTACCTTTCCTTGTAAAGTCGGCAAAATTGAGTTCTGACGGTTATAATTAAGATTTTGTGAAGGGTCAGAAAAAGCTCTATGGTCGGACGAAAACATTGGGTCGGTCGGGGAATCGATAAAAAAATTAAAATAATGTTTTTGTTTGGGCTTATCCTGAGAAGGAGTGTACGTATCTGGCAAAACAGGGACACCTAGGACTGTACAGTGAAGACACAGAGCAACACTAAGCGTACGTTACTGACAGGTGTCCTCTTGTCGGAGTTGTCTCACATCACAGGTGTAACTACTGTTTGCCTATCTATCGGGGATAGATACAACTGCTTAGTAATTAGGTAGGAGCCATCCGCACCCCGATGAGCAAATAAGCTATCGACTAACGCAGTGTCCAATGACAACAACAAAAACAGGCAGACAAAAGTGAGAAAGGAAAGCAGAAAGGCGAAATAAAACATTTGGAATTAAACTTACCTTTGCTGTCTTGAGTGTCGATACTTTCAAGGGTAGATATCTGCATGTGCACATTATTTGTAGCTGGAGTGTTGCTTGTCGAACCGTCAGTCCTATCTGGTGCTGTTCTATCTAATAATAAAAACGAAAAAAGGTTGTTATAATTAAATAACAAAATACATGGTCACTAACTTGTGTTACGTAATCTGGTGTCGCCAAACCTCAGTGGTGACAAAAGACAAGATCACTCGCCAGCACTCGTTAAACTTTTCAACGACTTTGTTACTGAGTGCGAACTATGTGACGCGTGGCGGGTGCTAAACCCTCTATGCAAGGAATTCTCTTGGTCAAGAATCAGCAACGGCAAATTAACTGCAAGAAGACTCGACTACGTGTTTTTGAACAATGCTGCAATGGACAGTGTGTTGGAAACGGAGATTTACTCTGTTCCCTCCTCTGATCACAGGGGGGTGCTTGTGTCTTTAAAATGTTCCAAAGTGACCAGAGGTCCCGGCTTCTGGAAGTTCAACAACGCCTTGTTAAAGGACAGTGTATTCGTAGAAAGAATGAATAACCTTATTGACTCTTCCCTTCGCACAGACACACCAGAGAGTGCTAAGAACCGGTGGGAATTACTTAAGTTAGAGATAAGGGACGAAACTATTCAGTACAGCAAAAACCTGGCAGTTTTAAAGAAAAACAAGTATTTGCACTTACAAGATAAACTGGCACAGTGTGAATCATCACTTGTCAAACAACCGCTTGATGAAAATCTGTTTCGTAATCGCGAGGCACTGAAGTTTCAACTAGAAGTCTTTGAGCATGAACGCTTAAAAAGTGCCCAAACACGATCTAGAATGAAATGGATTGATGAAGGGGAAAAAAATACAAAGTACTTTTTAAATCTTGAAAAATCTCGAGCCAGTGCAAAATTGTTTCCCAGCATCAAGCTTGATAATGGCGATGTATTAGTCGATCAGTTTGACATACTGCAGGCTCAAAAACACTACTTTGAAAACAAATATGCGTGCAGTGACAATAGCATCAACATTGATAACGATACAGACTCTTTTTTGCAAAATTGTTAAACCCCTCGTCTGACAGAGGAGGAGAAGAAAGTTTGTGAAGGTGAAATAAGTGTTGAAGAGGCCTCTAGGGCGCTAAGTAAGTTAAATAACGGCTCATCTCCTGGCACTGACGGTCTTACAACTGAATTTCTGAAATTGTTCTGGGTCAAGTTAAAGGGCCTTGTTGTTCACTCCTATAATGCGTCGTTTCAAAACGGTCACTTGTCGCACTCACAAACGGCGGCTGTGTTAACCCTTATTCATAAAGGGAAAAACCTCCCGAAAGACAAACTCTCTAACTGGAGGCCAATTTCACTAACAAATGCAGATTACAAAGTGTTAGCAAAATGTTTAGCGAATCGACTATGTACTGTTATAGATAGCGTTGTACACGAGGACCAGTTGGGTTATATAAAAGGTCGGAACGTTGGTACTCATTTAAGAACAATTGATGATGTAATTGAATATTTCAGACTTAAAGAAAAACCTGGTGTACTATTAGCACTCGATTTTCAGGTTGTTTTTGACTCTATTTCCAAAAAATACATGCGTAGTGCCTATAGAAGGCTAGGCTTCGGTCTAGACTTCGTTCAGTGGGTCCAAGTTCTTTTTGCTAATACAAGAAGTTGTATTGGCTATAACGGGTGGCTTTCCGAAGACTTTGAAGTGAATTCCGGGATTCGTCAGGGGTGTCCTTTCTCACCTCTGGCCTTCGTGATCGGTGTAAAACTTCTAGCGATTCGTTTTAGACAGAGTGTAGAGCTGAAAGGGCTAAACGTAGCAGACAACATATTAAAAGTATTGTTATATGCTGATGACATCACCATGTTTCTGAGAGACGAAGAAGACATTAACTGTGTTTTAGAAATACTGGAGCAATTTACTTTAATATCATGTCTTAAGTTAAACATGCACAAGTCCAAAATGATGTTGATTGGTTCCAAAAGAAATGAAAACATGGATGATTTTGGCTTTAAACGCGTAAACCAGATAAAAATCTTAGGAGTTTACTTCTCAAACGCTAAAAGCGCATCCGAAATTGAGATGAACTGGCAAGAAAAAATCGCTAAAGTTAAAAGAATAATTCTAAACTGGGAAAAACGAAATCTGGGTATTCTCGGAAAAATCTGCGTAATTAAGAATTTTTTGTTATCACAGTGTGTGTATGTGTTACAGTCCATCTGCTTGCCAGATAAGGTGCTGAAAGAAATCAACACTCTACTGTATAGGTTTTTGTGGAGGAAACGGGACTGTAATAAGAAAGCATTTGAAAAGGTGAAAAGGGTAGTAGTCAACAGTAACACAGACCAGGGCGGGGTAAATATGATAGATATCAAGGTGATGCAAGACTCATTCCTGTGTCAATGGTTTATTAAACTGTCGAGTAAGGATGTGAATGGCACGTGGACATGGATACCAAGAGGAACATTTCAATCTTTTGGAAGGAACTTCGCTTGTTTTAGTACTACTATAGGAACAAAAAAATTCAAAGGCTTTCATCAGATTAAGTCTGTTTTTTGGCAACGTGTTGCCTCGACATGGCTAGATTATAGTAAAACTCCATGGCATGGATCGTTAAAAATGACGTGTCTTTGGAATAATAGTGGTATAGTCTACCAGAATCAGGTTATTTATTATCAGAAATGGGCTCAGAAAGGGTTTACATATGTGAATGATGTGTTGCACAACAATACTATTATGCCATTTGAAATGGTAAATGAAATTTTAGGGCCCTCGCCAAATCTCTATCTGGAATACTTGGTCGTTAGAGAAGCTGTCTCCAGATACTTGAGAAACAACCCAGAGTTTGTGACATCTGATATTAACGAACAACACTATTTAGCCTTTAACGGTACGAACCATATGACTGCAAACCTGATTAGGCAATTTATTGTAAAGACGAAGTATTCCACTCCCTGTTCTGTTTTATTTTGGAAAAATACATTTAATTTTGACGTCAATGAAACATGCTGGTCTATAGCAAAAAACGCAACAAAAGAATCAAGACTACGAGAATTGCACTGGAAAATTGTTCACAACATCTATCCCACAAACATTCTTCTACCAAAAATGGGACTGTCCGATAGTGAATATTGTCCATACTGCACACACGAAAGAGACTACATCGAACATTTTTTCTATGATTGTAGTAAAGTTAAGCCTTTATGGAAACACGTCGAAAACACTATACTAGATAAAACTGGTGTACGTGTTAAACTTAACGCAAAATCTGTACTACTTGGGGTTGTTTGTGTTGAAAATGCAGGCAACGTGTGTCTAGATATCATTAACCATTTAGTTCTTATTGCTAAAATGTGCATTAGCAAATTTAGATATGGTACTCCCGTAAATTTAACATTCATGTTTGAAAATGAAATGAAACTTCGTGTTTCATAATACCCTTTACACTATGCACTTTTTTCATAATTGCAAAATTTGAAAATAAAGGCGTTGTCCACAACAACAACAAAAACAAAAATCCATTATGACACCGCCACAAACAACACTTAAGTCAACCCAAACACAGACATATGTAACACAATAACCAACAAACCACACACAATTGATAAATTTATAAAACGCCAATGAAGAAGGACGCAAAAAAAAAAAAAAAAAAAAAAAGACAACATCACGATAGAGTGCATGCACACTGCAAAGGAGCTACAGATGTGCACCTAGGTTTTATTTATTTTTATTCTTTCGTTTTTTTATCAGATAATAACAATCTCCGTTTTGAATATATTCCATATAGCTTAAGGCAAATAAAGTCTCTGCTCGATTTTGAAAACTAACATTCTCTCGTACACCACACGAAGTACACAAATGAAGCCCCTCGAAATGCTCACATGTACTTCGCGCATTTATATAGTGAGTTTAGACGTTGTCATCTTTATGCACAGACAGAATGTATTAAAAGCGGCAAAGCCAGCATCTTCCAGAACATTCTGGAACTCAAGAAAGGTCACTCTTCCTTTCCGGCATTTTATTACAATTAGTTCTTCCTTGCCTTATCGTTCTGATTTACTCACGAAGCTGATGGCTTGAGTTGTATTATCTGCAGTTAAAGGCTCTAGAATGTTCTGAGACAAAGAAGATCTTTTATCCTAACGAACCACGTAAGTAGAACACTGATTTGAATCATGTCTTCACTATTCAATTGTTGCAGAAAATGACATAGGACACAACTCTAGCTAATTAGTACTCAGCTAACACCCTGACTGCTAGAATTTGGACGAGTGTTGGCCTGGAAGTATTCTGTTCAATCCTACATTCTGTACTTGCGTGCCTTCTACCTCAAACTTGCAGACGGAATCTGAGGGTGTGTGCGTGCGTGTCTAGTCGATCTGTTTTTCTGTATGTCGGTCGGACGGTCGGACGGTCAGTCGGTCTCTTGGTCTGTCTGTCTGTCTGTCTGTCTGTCTGGCTGGCTGGCTGGCTGTGTGTCTGAGTGCGTGCACATGTCATGTATTTGCGCCTTCATTACCTCGAATCACAATGCGTATCTTGTGCACCTTGGCACCATTGGGCTTGGATGACCAGGTCCAGGTTGTGTTGCTTACATTGTCAGCAGGAATCTCTATCCAATGCAAGCCAGATCCTTTCTCAGGACAGCGACAATACTCAGTGGGAAAATTATTAAAACAGTTTCCATTCTCGTAATGAAACGCGCAAAGCACCTTCGTTTTGTCGATCACGTTATAAGCACCAGTAAAAGGAGTGCTACATGACGAGTTAACCATGAACTCCACACTGATGTTCTCATTGCTGTATGAGATGATGCGCTGGCTGTCGTTCAGATTCGGGAATTCAAATTGTTCTGTACCTGCAATGAAAAGAGAAAAATAATATACTTCTAAATCGTTGAAAATAAAAATGTACAAAAAGTCCAAAACTCGGCAGCACGCCTCATTCTGAAAGCACGAAAACGAGATCACGCAACACCACTTCTTCACACACTGCACTGGTTACCTATTCAAGCCCGCATTGACTACAAACTGTCCACCCTCTGCTTTAACTTCTTTTCTGGCTCGTCTCCTGCTTACTTCTCTGAACTCCTCACCGTCTATTCTCCAGCAAGACAACTCCGTGCCTCTTCTGACTGTCGCATCCTCACCATTCCTCACACCAAAACCAAAACATACGGACAACGCACTTTTACTTTCTGCGCACCCACACACTGGAATTCTCTCCCCTTTCACATCCGCCACTCTCAGTCACCCCAAGCATTCAAACGAGCACTTAAACCGCACCTCTTCAAGAAATACAACCCCTGATTTCGTTTTCTCAGTCCATCAGTAGGCTACATGTAGTGTATTTGTTGTTTTAGTGATAATGTGATAATGTGTATACACATTTAGGGCTGTTTTTCAGTATTAATAACATGTTCTGTTTGATTAAGGGTATTCAGCTGGTATTTCCTTGTTTTTACTACCTATGTTATTCATGTTTTTATTACTTAATTAGTGGAAGAATCTGTTGTAATGTATGTTTGATGGTGTATGCTTTTAATCAAGCGTTGCTGACTATGAATGTAGATGTAAATGCTTGTATAACTGTGTTTGAATTTTAAATGTGTCAAGCGCAATGAGCATAATTGTAAAGTTATGATGTTGCGCTATATAAATGCTCATTTATTATTATTATTATTATTATTATTATTTAAGTTATTGAGACATCCCAGTGCACTAAGGGATTTATAGAGCAAATCGAGAAAATTCATTATTGAACGAAGCGCATAGCGCTGAGTTCAATAATTATTTTCGAGATTTGCTCTATAAATCCCTTAGTGCACTGGGATTGTTTCAATAACGATATTGTCAGTACCGCCAGAGAAAAAAGAAGATTCAAAACGCACACTTTGCTACGCGCATTTGGATAGGCGTAACTGTGTGGTCAGGTCGTATACGTCCAGTATGATCTACTTTTATGTGGGCTGTCTGAAGTGTGTCGTGCGTTCGTCACACGCAAACTCTTGTTTTAATTTCTGTTGGTAAATTCCAGTGTAGCGTTAAGCTAAAAAGTGATGATCTTTCATAGAGACCTCATTTTAACTCGGAGAAAGGACTATGCTCTTAATTATTTGCGATTCGAAACCTTCATCGAGCTTCGACAGACTTGACTGTGCAGAGTTTTGCCCCTTGCCAAGGTCGACGGAAAGCACATTTTCAAAATAAATGATTCTCGTGTGGTCATCTTCACTCATCGGGGAGTCTGGTACTAAATATGAACGGTAAGAATGCTCTGAACCCTACACGTATTATATACCCATCGTTTTATCGTTCACATTTGCCCAACATGTTAATTTGCTGAACGGGATTTATGTCGTCTGCTAGTGCTACGCACTGCACTGAGTCTCATTTCAAAAACAAAAATTGCTCGTCTCGTTGCACTGAGTCTGCAAGCACGAGGCAGGCTGGTCTTATATATATGGTAAGAACGTTCTAAACCCTACACGTTTTCGATTCCGATTCTTCTTGCCTTGAAATAATAATTCGGAAACCATTCATTTACTGAACAGATGCAGTCGTATATCAGTGTAGTCTGCTCGCACGCCGGCCGGTGCTGATCTAGCTGCTAGTCTACGTTATCGAAATAACACTTGTGTTTTCTGTTAGCTGCTGGGATTTGTATACTAACTCATCATTTTGGTAATGTGGATAATAAGCTACATGCCACTAACATGGCATAATTATGAGAGGAATCTTTGCAAGTCGAAACTGAAAAATTAGACACAGCAGGTTCTATTTTTAGATTAGTGGCAACTGTAGGCGGCACAGGCGCATGCAATCTGTCAGAAAAAACCCACTTCTGCTTTTAATTAAAAAGCAGGAAATTTATGGTCATAATCATTGGTATTGTGGAGAATATAAGCTACATGTCATTAATTAATTCTGAGGATGAGAGTACAGTCTCGCTTTGGCAAAGGGTGTAAGAATACGCTCTGTGAAAAAGTTAGCGCACTCCAAGAGTGCGCTAACAGATTTAGTGCATCGCCATTAGCCAATCAACTGGTTCACATCAGTCATGTGACACCAGTACTTACTGACAATTATTATTATTACACAATGGTCTGCTCTCAGTGATGACTTTCATGGTATCCTCAATCTGCACTACATTCTATTGTGTAGGTATGGCATTACACAGGAAATATGACCATGCGCGGATTTTCTGCTCACCTGTCGTGTGTGTTCGTAAGTGTGTTATCTTATGGCGTCAAATTGCATATACTCACAAATTGTTTGGTTATTTGATGAGCCGCTGATAAACGCGATTAAAGTCACAGAAAAGAAAACAGAACATTGTTTCACAGGCAACATTCTCCTTTGTCGTATCCCAACGATCTACTCGTCACCGCTAGCGAACATTTGCATTAACCTATACTACATAAATCAGTTTCGTACGTCCAAGGTTAAACTTGACGTTTAAATATGTGATCAAGGAAATGTCAACGCTTGCATTGGTGAATGTTTCGAGCGGTGACTATGTACGATCAAAATACCCTCCCCTAATTTTACTTTTATTTCCGTGAGTTGATTGTCAATTTTTTTAACTTTCCTTTGGTAGCTTCAAATAAGCATGACCCATGCATATCAAAGAGTCACCAACAAGTCGCCTAAAGTGTCATTAAAACATTAAGTCAATCTGTTACTCTTAATGTCAGAAATAAACAGTCTGCTCGTCATTGACGTTAGCGAGGGAATAAAGTACCGAGGACATGTGAGGAAATTTTCAGTCACTTTGGAGAGAGCGAGAGAGAGAGACTGAGACGGAGACACACACACGCACACTCACTCACACACACACACACACACACACACACACACACACACATGCACGCACGCACACACACACACACACACACACACACACACACCCAGCGAGAGACATACATCAGGAGAAAAAAGAGAGAAAGAGAGAAAGAGAGAGAGAGAGGGAGAGAGAGAGAGAGGGAGAGAGAGAGAGAAAGAGAGAGAGAGAGAAAACTCGAACTCGAGGGATCCAAACAAAATGATCAAATGTGATTTTCGCAAAGACCGTTTGGCATATCTGGCCCAAATTACAGCAGTCATTAGAACTACTCTCCTCGGACATCGATGCAGAGTCACAAGTGTCTAAGCCAATCAGAAGAGGCCTTAAGGTTGCCTTATTTGGGGTTGCTTTTCAGCTCTGATTTGATGGCTTTTTTTGTAGGTCCTGGGTGCAGCATTAGGTCCATTAGGTCCTTTCTTACAGCTAGTCCCTACTATAATACACACATGAAACGAAGAACAAGTATTAAGAATAAAAAATAGAAATCAAATAAAACACAATCATGTAAGAAAAAGTATTTTTTAAAAAGTCAAAACAGTGTGCTTGTTAATGGAAGCATACTATACACTCTCTCTTTCACGCATCCTCACACACACTCGCACAAATTGTTCACCGACTTAGTCGTTTAGGTGCTTTCGGAGCTGTCTTTCAAAGAAGATATTGACAGACATGACTTGATATTTACAGGTAGTAAATTCCAAAGCAACGCACCAGAATAAGAAAAACTAGTTTTAAACAAATCGATGCGGGGCCTTTACAAGACAAGGTTATTTCGAGTGTTTGAAGAGAGAGAGAGAGAGAGAGAGAGAGAGAGAGAGAGAGAGAGAGAGACCGTGTGTGTGTGTGTGTGTGTGTGTGTGTGTGTGTGTGTGTGTGTGTGTGTGTGTGTGTGTGTGTGTGTGTGTGTGTGTGTGTGTGTGTGTGTGTGTGTGTGTGTGTGTGTGTGTATGTGTGTGTGTGTGACGGGCATAGAAGCGAGGCATACTCACAGTAGTTTGAGATGCTGCTAGCTAACGTTGTCAAAGTCAGGAAACACAGAACACTAGATTGTCTCATTAACATCATTCTTCTTGCCTTATTGGTTTGTTTGTAATTTGTAACGACAGCTTCGACACTACATTACACGTTCACGCGTTTCTTCTAACAGGGTCGCACGGTTTAACAAGGGTTACACAGTTTGAACTTTAATTTTGAATAATTCTAGAAAGTTGACGGTACAAACTCCAAATCAGGAAGGACGTCAATCGAGTAATGCATGAGTGTGTGCGTGTATGTGTGTGTGTGTGTGTGTATGTGTGTGCATTTGTGTGTGTGTGTGTGTGTGTGTGTATGTGTGTGTATGTGTGTGCATTTGTGTGTGTGAGAGTGTATGTGTGTGCATGTGTGTGTGTGTGTGTGTGTGTGGGTGTGTGTGTGTGTGTGTGTGTGTGTGTTGAAATATTTCCTTGAGGTGAGTGTAACATCACACTCCTTTCATTGACCCTCTCAATGACGACTCACCACAAGCATTACACATACATTCAAACAAACTCGACTCAGATGCAAGCAAAGAAGGAATCAATTAAATATATTCATGTGAGACCACGGTCACACTTATGACTGACAGACGTACCCTCATTCACTCTGATGCCAACAAAATGGTGTATTGCAAATACGTGTTCCGCCTATCGAAGCAAAACTTTTCAATTACTTTGTACAGAAATATCCCTTGTACGGGCAACAGTGCTGGAGAATCACAAATAGAAGAATTGTAACAAAAATCGTATTTTCGTTGTTTTAAGCAGACGACTTTTCTACAAAAGGCGAAGTTATAATCTCTGAAGTAGCGGAATTAAATGTCATTAAAAGAGGTAGGCACTTTTTCGGAAGAAACGATATTCCGGATAACTCTGTCACGTTATTGTGAGTTGTGGAAGATGGAAATACTGAGGCAAACAAACCCGCGTGACATTGTCGACCAATCACTAGCGAGAGGCGTGTCTCCAAACATGATAGCCGACCAAATATTGGATTTCTTAAAACACATGGTCAATGACTAGAATCAGTATGTCCTGTTTTGTTTTAAGTCTTTTCACACAGTTTTTACATTTAGTCAAGTTTTGAATTTTAAGTCTAATTTTGCTCTGTGAAGGTATGAATAAACATAGCGTAATATAATCGACAGCTTTATAGTATATATTAGCAACATTCTAATAGAGCAAGCAACGTGGCCAAAAAGAAGTATAAAGGATTCAGCAAAACGGAGCGTAAAATCGTGAGCATAGGGAAGAAAAATCTAAAATAATCAATTAATACTTCCTTGCTTCAGTTACACAAATCTTGTTTTAAAAGTTGGACGGTTTCAAATCAAATGGTGTTTTTTTCTACAACACGTGCTCAGTTGGACAGTGCTGTAATTGTGAGTCTTATCTATGTATACACTTCCGTATACGAAAGTACAACTAGGGTGATGTATGACTGATTATGTACCAGACAGTCTGCGTTGCATGGATGAGCACATCAATCCTCATATTTTTACGAGCACAGTGAAAGTTATTATGTCACTGATTGTCTAATCAGGAGAGGAAAATGATAAACTATGACAGTCGTGATGATCTAATGACTCATACTGATGAACAAATAATTACGTAATTTAGACATATTTAACGAGTTTCCAACAAACATAAGAAAGTAAGCGCTCTAAAATGCATACGACATATTTGATAAGTTAAAATTATTCATAACCAGTCGCGCGGCACATGAGAGAATAACAAATATTGAAATTAACAAGAGACTTTCGTCCTTGATATTTTACTTTTTTGGGTTGATATTAACAAGTAGAATTTCCTTCCTCATACACTGAGATTTCAGCGGCCAGCTCGAACTTTCAAGGGACAAAGCCGGCACAAAGTTATGAAAACATGTGCACTGTAGACACATTTTTCTTGTCTGTACAATCAAATGTTTACTGGCAGTTGTTATGGTTAGGTAGCCTAAACAATTTGTATCTGTGTTTAGTGGTAGCTGTCATGGTGTCCTTGCTATACAACTGACAGTGACATGTCTATTACATGTCTAGAACGGCTCGACATTGATGTCAAAACGAATTCTAAGGGCCTGCAGGGTTGACAAACTATTCTTAAAAAGGTGAAACTGTTTTTCTTAATTTACTCCGAGTATCACTGTAACATTAAACACGGAGCGTTTTTAACCACACAAAGTGCAAATAAAGTCAATATTTCATCACAAAAGTGTGG
The DNA here is from genome assembly GCF_037325665.1 of Littorina saxatilis. Classification (NCBI taxonomy): domain Eukaryota; kingdom Metazoa; phylum Mollusca; class Gastropoda; order Littorinimorpha; family Littorinidae; genus Littorina; species Littorina saxatilis. The sequence continues at coordinate 68,650 of NW_027127191.1, forward strand.
CGGCAGGTCCCAATCTGACAAGTGTACCTGTAAAGTAAGAGTATCTGTACGTATATGCTTGCTCCTTTTTTGACTTCCGTGTTTACAATCCTATGTCTGTCAAAGTTTGTAACATTGAGCACTCGGCTTGCAAGATGCATTAATTCGTTTACTTTTTCAATTTTGTTAATTTCATTTACTTTATACCCAAAAAGCACATCTTGTTCACTCAATATAACGTTTTTACCTACATACATAAATATGTAAATCTGAAATTTTAACCACATAGGTATCAACTTCATACAAATCCGAAGACAAATGCTCCATAAAATCAATATTTTCACAATAATCGCACTTTTTATTTTATTTTATCTTCATTTTATTTTATTTTATCTTCATTTTATTTTATAACATATTTTTCGGATACACGTTATGCAACATTATAAGATGTTTGATGGGTTGTTGACAGACCAGCTTTTTTGTCGGTCCGAGGGGGAGCATATCGTCTCAGTTTTGTTTCATATTTGTTGACTAAGGCCAAAGGCCGCGGTCAATAAATATGAAACAAAAGTCGATATGGCCCCCCGAGGACCGACAAAAAAGCTGGTCTGTCAACAAACCACCAAACATCGTTTGTCATCATTTTGGTAGTGAGAAAATAAATGTACAATCAACCCAGGGAGCCATGCTTTGAAACACGGGTTCCGTGCTGATAACCACACGAATCCCGGTTTGATAACCACTGGCAATCAAAGCTGGCGTGTGAAAGCAATTTTCTGTGTTTTTGAGTTCATAAAATGTTGGGATGAATATGTCAGGTTTGAGGATGCACAGTTCTGCAGGTTCATCTCGGTATTCCACCCCCTCGGCTTTCTGTTGTAAATATTAAGCTGAGTGATCGAATGTGGAAGCTACGTTTGGTCAAAGGTCACAGAAGATTTGCGTCGTGCAGCGAAAGAAAGAATCGCGATCTTCTTTCCGACTCAGTACCTCTTTGTTTTTCATTAGACCTGTCATTCACTGCTTGCTCGGCTTTGTTATATGTTTGCATATCTTGTTGCTATTTTCTTTGCTTTTATTATTGTTTCTTATTTGTGCTTCGTTTATCGATACAACGTCTTGTGCACGGGTCAAAATGTGTGTGTCAGGGGTCGTTTTACTTGAACTTGACGTTCGTGTTTCTCCGAACGTCTGTGTATCGAAACACAGATACACGCACTCCATGACTCTGTAAGAAGACAAAACATATCGCTAGGTTTCATTTGTTTTTGATGAATGTATGACCTTTCATGAAGTAGTTTTGTTTTTTGTTTACTTTTGCCAGTTTGCCAGTTCGTTTTTGGAACTTTGCAAAGCAGTGTCGTGTCGTCTGTTTAGGTCTGGGGAAACACCAATGAAAAGAGCCGAAGAATCCCCGAGCGTTTCTATTGGGTTTGCTTTTGTTTATCCATGTATAACCTGCTTCCTGCAACTATGGTAACCGGGGATTTATTGCCTGGGGAACATGAGATTTATTTCCAAGGTGCTTGTGAATGAAAACTTGTGAAAATGATGACAACATCCATTGTAAGCATCCTTTAATTCACTGCAAACATAGCCTACTATTCTGAAGTAAGTCCAAGAATACAAAATCAAACGAACAACATTAAAAACTTGGACATGACATCACAGCTGTTCACAAATAAGTTAAAAGAGAAAGATAATATGCCGTATTATCTCACAACATCTTGAAATAAATATTGTGTTTACTTGTGAATGTGTTTTGAATAATGTTTTCTCAATACATCCTTTTATGTACATCTTTGACAACCTTATGTGCAAATCCACGCTTTCCACGAAATAACCGACCAATGACTACGTATTGACAGACGGATTTGTACCACGACTGAATATGTGAAACAAAAATGGTGTGATTTTTTTTTTTACATTTAGTCAAGTTTCTTTCCAGTCCTTCTTTCTTTCTTTTCTACACATGCTTTTGCAGACGGAGGTCTGGTTTGTTTCCGTTGACTAAGATTTGGAAGATTCCAACGCGTTGCAAGACTGGTTTAGGTCTACCAACGGGCTTCTGATGTTAGTGCAATACACAGAAGGCTTAGGACGGAGGGATTTGGCTACATATTTTCGCTGACGAGCGGGAGCCAAATATTCAAGCGGTTTGCTTGGGAGAGCTACGTTTTACGAGCTGTTGAGGTAATTAGCCGTTACTTTACGCTGGTGACCGGTCAATGTCTGTAAAATGTAAACTCTGTTTTGTTTCTCCATGATAGCGTATAACTTGCTCATTATAACGCTAAATTGTAATCTGTATATGTTTTTTGCAGATATGGAGAGGAGGAGGACATGTCTTGAGTTGTTATTAAAAGTCTATTCTTGCAGGTACCACGTGCTCGCTGAAGGGGGAAGTTAGATATGTTTAAAGGTGGAAAAAGGGGGGATTGTTGCCATGGTCACTGCACCAACTACTCTGTTTCAGCTTGCTGCCTGAGCTCGCCGGAGGTTTGCTACACGGTTGCTGGAGGTTTGCTACCCAGTGCTACCCAGTTGCTACCTGGTTGCTGGAGACGTGCTACACTTTTGCTGGAGACGTGATACACTTTTGCTGGAGACGGGCTACACTCTTGCTGTTCCATTGCTGTACGGTTGCTGTTTTACGGCTGTTGCTGGTGTTGCTGCGACTCTCACCTGTATGCACCACTGCGCCACTGCGTTTCATCCAATGGACCCTGGCTACACTGAGAGTTGAGTGCACCCATGCGTAACGCCCCTCACCTTGTCATCTTTCTAACCCTTTATGAAGAACTTTGAGTTGTGACAACGTGGAGTGTTAACGCCTGTACAGGCTTAAGACTTGTTACAGAACAGCTAAGTGTTTTCCAACTTTACACGGTTCAGCGTGTTCTTATTATTTCATAAACTTTAACTGGCTTTTGTCAGTTGTCTTTGTTGTGTTTCACGACTTGGTCGTAAAAACACTTTTGGCTTCACGAGAAGAGGGAGGTGGAGAGTTACTGTATATAAACAGACGTCTAGAATTTATACTTTTGTTGTTTCTAACTTTTTTGTGTGACTGCGAGAGTGGATCGTGGTGTGGTTAGTCAGTTAGCAGTAATTGACCGTTTTAGGTCATTAATTTGACCATTAAAACGTTAAAAAGTGTCCATGCTTTTAAATGGAAGATTAGAATAGCTATTTTGAATGTAGGTTTCACATCATTGTTCTGAATCTCAATATCTATTTTGCCATTTTACCCTCTAAAAGAGAGAGAGAAAGAGAGAGAGAGAGAGAGAGAGAGAGAGAGAGAGAGAGAGAGAGAGAGAGAGAGAGAGAGAGAGAGATATGACAGCTTCTATCCGCGGCTGTTTCTTTTTTGTGCTTTTGTTTTTGTTGTTGTTGTTGTTGTTGAGATTTTACTTTTTATTTCTTCAAAGTCATGAGGCTATGTCTTTTGAGCCCATGAAAGAATGTTTCTGAAACTTAGCACACATGTAATGACACCATTTTTTGCAAAGTGTACAAAGTTGCGTGCATGTCACATTTGTTTCGAGGACGTTACGAACGTTTGCAAATTTTTAACGGAAAACCGTTACAACGTCCATTCTCGGGTTCTGTTTGCTCCAAGTACAAGCGCGAATCCAGATGAGGGTCTTTGTCATCGTTCTGTGAAATTTGGAGAGGCTATTTCTTGAAATCCGAAAACAGGTTGAACTAGTATTGGGAAATTTCATGAAAATAGTGTGGATGCGAAAACAGCATTGCTCCCTTTGATGCCAAGAAATATTTTGTCGCAAAGGCAGTATACACAGGTGCATTTGTCATGTTGCAGCATAAGTTCTCAAGTACCCCAGTTTGGACGGTGTTTGTGTCAAGCCTCGAATATTTTAGGCTCTTAGTGGTGGACATGACTGTATGCCTGTCCGCAAGAGTCACAGTATCTAAATGGCCTGATCTAGCGACGAAAGTTGCCAGCATGTGTTTGTCAGTGCTTCTTGTTATTTGTGCTTGGCAGGGGTTGGGTCCCCTGGAAACACCCATTCAGACGGCAGTTATTTGGTTTCAGGGTAGAACTGATAAACAAAGGTTCCGTCACCACTGACAATATTTCGTATTGATTCGGACTAGCCATTGTTGATTTTTTCAAGTATTGTCAGGCAAGTTTCTGCCCTACCCCTCTTCTTCCCGTCATTGGGTTCATGTGGTACCCAACCATATATGAAAACGACATAACTCTCGAACTTCATTTGTTTGTGTCAAGCCTCACGATAGTCCACTATTTGACACCACGATTTTTATTTTAACGCTATATTGCCAGGTGCCTAGATTCTAAATAATAATTGAACAGCCCTCGTATTTTCATGTAAGGGCTATTGTCGCATGTGAAGCGGTCACGTGACCGATGTTAACGAAATTGTTGATCAATAAAGCGTGCTTGATAACAAAATTAGATGATTCCAACAATAATAACATTTGACGGCAATAACATAAATTTGTTATTAGATTGGAAATAAAATAAAAGCATACTTGGAGTTTTTCTCCAATCGTGTGTTGAGTTTGTTTTACTGAAATAAAGGTGGTTATGCACTTTACAATAGTGTTGGCATAGTATTCATGTCACACACACACACACACACACACACACACACACACACACACACACACACACACACACACACATACACACACACACACACACACACACACACACATGCACACGTACACACACAACGTGTCACTCATTCTCACTCTTTCCCACTCCTGTTTCCCTCTTCCCCCCCCCCCCCCCTTCTTTGTATATGTGTGTTACAATAAAGACATCTGTGATGCTTGGCTTATTTTATTGCAAGATGTTTCATTTCTGATGCTAGCCAATTTGATCACTTGCTTCCTTTGAACTAAACTTAGGTGTTTGAATTGCAAACACAATTTAGCCTCGCTGTTCAATCAATCAATCAATCAATAGAATTTATTTCCAAAATGCAAAAGCACATGATTTTGTTTTGAATGTTGCAGTAAATCATGTATCCACGTCCACACTCACATTCACACCCATGGTTAAATACTATTTGCACAACCGACTAGAGTCTCCCCTTTTCTCCCACCCACCCACCCAAAAGAAGCACAGGACTAGTGTACTGCTCTGGTGGGGTGTTGTTGTTTTGTTGTTGTATTTCCTAGAAGTGTATGGCTATTTTTCTTTTGTGTGGCTATGGGGTTTTCCCGACTATTTCTTTCTTGTTTCTTGTTTGTTTTCAAGATATTTATGTGCCTTTGTTTCATTTGTTAAATGTTTGTCCATCAAAAGTGCTTTAATATGTTCTTTACACTACAAAATATACAAGACTTGAGTATTTGATCAATCTCTCACGCTGACACGGAAAATGAAACTACTACAGGATTTACAGTTGTGTGAGCTTACTGTTACTTCTTTCCCAATTTAAGTTTTAGTAGAGAAGAGTATAGCAAAAGTTGCTATGGATTTGTTGCGTTTGAAGTAAGGACTAAATAATGTAGGTCTTTTCTTTCAAAACTACAACTTGTCGCCCACAGTCATTGATCAAGGAAAGATGACATCATTTTTATGCATGACCATGTGTCACTAAGGACTTTGACCATTCGGCAAATTGAAGTCAGTGGATTTCTCGTTAGCTTAGGGTACTAAAAGCACGAGTGAAAATACAGAAAATGCAAAAGTAGAACAGATCCGCGTATTTGAGAGGACGTTTGTGTGACTTATTTTTATTCACTATAGAACCACTGGGTAAACGGAAGTTGCAAAAGGAAAACTGACTGTTTCGTGTCCTCTTAGAGTGCATGTTTCTTCTCAAGGCTTTATTCATCACTCGCAGTATTGCTTGCATCCCTTGAAATGAAATCGATTGTATATGTTGCGAATAAAAACCTGAACACTTGCTGTGATCATATTTTTAAAATATGAATGCCCCTCTTTTGCTCTTCGCTTTCTCCTTGTTTTGAAACCCCAAGACTGATTGATTCATTCACTCATGTATGCATTACACTAGGCTGTGTGTGTGTGTGTGTGTGTGTGTGTGTGTGTGTGTGTGTGTGTGTGTGTACCCCCGTTTCCACAGGTTTGGTTGCCTAAATCACCATAAGGCAACCATCCACACGTGGATGGTAACCTAAACTCTGGATGACAACCTAATTGTGTGGATGGTCGCTTCATTTAACACCGTTAAATTGACTTTTTTGACGGAAAGAATGTCATAACAATGTTCAAAATGACATTCTTTCCGTCCTCTATAGGCGACGAAATAGGTCAAATTTTGTGCATTTTTTAGTGCAAAATTCTTCGATGCCGGAGCGAGTACTGCACCCAGTGCTGTTGTAGTGCAAGTGCACTAGAAAGGCACTACACCCAGTGACGCCTCTTAGGTAACCATCCACACTTTAGGTACGTGTGTGTGTGTGTGTGTGTGTGTGTGTGTGTGTGTGTGTGTGTGTACCCACGTTTCCACAGGTTTGGTTGCCTAAATCACCATAAGGCAATCATCCACACGTGGATGGCAACCTAAACTCTGGATGGCAACCTAATTGTGTGGATGGTCGCTTCATTTAACACCGTTAAATTGACTTTTTTGACGGAAAGAATGTCATAACAATGTTCAAAATGACATTCTTTCCGTCCTCTATAGGCGACGAAATAGGTCAAATTTTGTGCATTTTTTAGTGCAAAATTCTTCGATGCCGGAGCGAGTACTGCACCCAGTGCTGTTGTAGTGCAAGTGCACTAGAAAGGCACTACACCCAGTGCCGCCTCTTAGGTAACCATCCACACTTTAGGTACGTGTGAACTCTGCATATATATCTATGCTTTGGATTTATTTCTTGTGTCTTTTTTCTCATATGTTCTTGAATTATATGTTCTCCACACTGCATTGTTGACAAAAGTACAGTCTGGGATTTAGGAAAATAAGCACATATGCAAGAGCCGTGACCATGCTAGCACACACACACACACACACACACACACACACACACACACACACACACACACACACACACACACGCACATACATACTCACACACACACACACACACACACACACACACACACATACACACGCACACACACATACACACCAAGGTCGGATCCAGGATGTTAATGCAGGGGGGGGGGGGGGCACCCAAACTTTTTTTTTGCACAAACTTGAAGGCGCGAAGCCCCTGAATTGAGGGCGCGATGCGCCCCAAACATGCTAGGGGGGTCAGGGGGCATGCTCCCCCGGAATTTTGTTTTTTCAAGGAAGCACAATTCTGCAATCTAGGGCCACCTGAGCTCAGAAACTGTCATTTTATCATACCTCTCTCTCTCTCTCTCTCTTTCTCTCTCTCTCTTTCTTTTTTTTCCCTGAAGGGGGGCTTGGGCCCCCTTAACCCCCCCCCCCCCTAAATCCGCCACTACACACACACACACACACACACACACACACACACACACACACACGTTTTTTTTGTATGTTTGATTTATTTTGCAAGAGCATAATCAGAAACTGCATGCATCTTAGACAGTACTGTACAAAAAGATAAAAACAGCATAAAAAAGCATCAATGAAAAAACACTGCATTCTAAACAAGATGGTATCCTTTCCCCACGCTCTCTTTCTCCAATATATACATGTTTGGAACAGTAACTGTCCTGCATTTAATATAATATCCGTGGAATTTTCCTTAACTTGTAAAAACAAAATAATAAAATATACTTGTGATTAGGTATAACAAAAAGCAAGAGAAAGCAACACATACATAGTTAATTAGATAGTAGTCAAGGAACGCTATTTACTCAAACGTAATGATGATTCAGAATATTTCATTCTTTTCTGAACCTGTTATCTCGTCAACATCCTGCTTCTCTGTTAGCAATAATTATGTTCATTAAGAAGGTGTGTACTTCGTGTTCCCCCAATTCAGAAATGTCCGCAAGCCACTGTGGAACGTCAAACCTCCATATGATTTTCTGTTACAAGTACGAGCTTTAACAGGGAATAATGCATGGCTTGCTGTGTGACACCAGGTTTTTACAAGCAATGGTTTCATATGTCTTGTTTTTCAATTACGAAATGCGAGTGAAAGCAAGCTTTCCATATTTGAACATGCAACAAGTGTAAACCTGGTATCACACAAGAAGTCATGCAGTATTCTGGTTTTTCTACATCCTGTATTTGCATGCCTTTTAACCTCAAGTTTCCAAATTCATTCACATCGATCTCTTCTGAAGTGAAATCTCTACCTTCAAAAGCAAAAAGACGCGACAATAGTAAATACAGTGTCACATCTAAATTCTAAAACAATGTCTACAGAGAAAACCACAGAGATTTTTCAGAATTTTTCAGTTTGTCCAGTGTCTTGGTCATCGTCAGCAGTAGAAAATTACTTCTGAGATTCCGGCAAGACTGTTGTTTGACCCGATCTAATTACATAATATACACATGTGTTAAGAGATGTTTTGTTTTTATCTCATGGGTGGTCTCTCTGATGTGGGACAATTTAATCTTCTTGTCTGCCTTTCTCACATGAAAAAAAATCGCAGAAGATGTTACGCAAAGCCTTATTATTTAGGGTATGTCTTAGAAGATCAACAATCGTCGTTCAGATTCGCGGTATTTCACATGTTTATGAAGAAAATATGTCATTGATGACATGCATGGTTACGGGCCACCCATGATTGTGGCCATGGGGATATTGAATCGACCCATCCCCTGGAGCTAAAGAGTAATGTTATCTTGAGTCTTGCTCAATGGCAGACATTGTAAAGGCGAAGTGCATTACGTATTCCAGATGCACATGTTCTTACTCTTCGTGTTCAAGCAGACACGTATTATATAGGTGTCACAAGTATTTAGCTTTCTGTTTCAAGTCACAAGGAACACAAAGTAACTGGAGCAAGCATTTGCAATTCTAACATTTTCTTTCATATATTACCTGACAAGTATTACACAGATCAGATGGACAAGAAATCAGATGGACAAGAAATCAGATGGACAAGAAATCAGATGGACAAGAAATCAGATTTTTATTGTTGTGTCTACAGGTGTCACCCTCGGAACATTCATTGAAAAACATGTCTCTGAGAACAGCAGACAAAACAAAATCAAGCATGCAAAAACACACATTAAACAAATTATTGTGCACAATAACTAATGTTTCATGGACAAAGGGTACCTTTCCTGCCTTGAAGACCACAGAGGGTCACTCAAGGATGTGTAATGAGAGCAAAGCATCCTTTCAGATTGACATAGGTGTCAATTACAAACTTCACCAAGACAAAAAATCACAACTCTGCACAGAATGCAGCCAAGCTGTCGTTTATTCGTTAATTTCAATGATAAATGTTCTTTTATCCCATGATTAATTCTTGACGAACCCATTGTAACTGACAATATTGTGTGCGGGGGAAAAAGATGTCTTTCCAAATGTGTAGTCATTGCGGTTTTAAGCTTTATTGTTGAAAAGCACACAGATTAATACGCAAGCCAGATCTGAGTAGCAGGCATACAGTTTTACATTAAAAAGAATGAGAACACGAATAGTAATTTATATGTGCAGAGTACTAATTCCAAAGCTACATACACAAACATGGCGCATCCAGAAGACACTGGTCACATGGGACTGGGTGGCCGAGTGGTAACGCACTTGCGCTCGGAAGCGAGAGGTTGCGAGTTCGACCCTGGGTCAGGGCGTTAGCAATTTTCTCCCCCCTTTCCTAACCTAGGTGGTGGGTTCAAGTGCTAGTCTTTCGGATGAGACGAAAAACCGAGGTCCCTTCGTGTACACTACATTGGGGTGTGCACGTTAAAGATCCCACGATTGACAAAAGGGTCTTTCCTGGTAAATGTGTATAGGCGCAGGCATAGATAAAAATGTCCACCAAAATACCCGTGTGACTTGGAATAATAGACCGTGAAAAGTAGGATATGCACCAAAATGGCTGCGATCTGCTGGCCGATGTGAATGCGTGATGTATTGTGTAAAAAAATCCATCTCACACGGCATAAATAAATCCCTGCGCCTTGAGTATGTGCGCGATATAAATTGCATAAAATAAAAATAAAATAAATAAATAAATCCCTGCGCTTAGAACTGTACCCACGGAATACGCGCGATATAAGCCTCATATTGATTGATTGATGTCGTTATATTTTTGTACACTTTTATGTGAAACATTTTATGAATACACAATGTTTTATTTGCAAAGTGGGTGAAAAAGTATAAGTTAAATTATGAGAAGGAAAGTTGAGCTAGAGGCCAATCAAAACAATAATGTATCTGCAGTAATTTACTTTTGAAAAATATCATGCATATGTACACATTTTACAGAAACAAAAATAAAAAAACTGGTGCAAATTGTAAATCCATTCGCTTTACTGAACTCTACTGAATATACAAATCAACCATAAACGTTTCCAATTTCAAAATGTATGTTTAAACAGAACAAAGATATAAAACAAATAATGTGTGTAACATCACAGCAGTTAGCAAACACACGTAGATTGGCTAACAATTTAAAAAATGAAATTTATGAATAGCATAATAATGTTATCAAAGTATTTCTCTCAATTAAAACATTTTTCTGGCGTGCTTTCTCACCAAAGGTCAGTATAGGACGACACACTAAGAACGTGTAAGTTTTTTTTCTTTTTTTTTTTTCTTTCTTCTAACGTGTAAGTTATAATCAAAGCTACCTCTGCATGATTCAAAGACTGTGAACTCCACAGTATGATTCTGGAAACGCCTTCTGAGCACAAACAAATATGTCGATTAGTTTTACACCCCAACAAAAGCATCCATTTCCGTGTCGTTTCATTATAACTTGCTCTGCCATTTAAGGCACTCAACTCTCCTATCTGGCCCGCTTTGTAGATCACATATTTATTTTTACATGGGTCACGTGACCGCTGCTTAAATAAGGGTACTCCACACATTGACAAGAAAAAAACGTAAGGTGATTAAGGAAACGATGTGTACAGAAGCCAATGTCACAATGATATAAGCATAGACTATGTCAAACACGTAACAGCACGTTGGATCATACCGTGCATGCCAAAGTAATATGATTGCTTAATTGAAACCAAACTTCGGAAGCAGCAACCCAAAAACCATTTACAAAAAGAACCTACATAATTCATCATGCTCATTAAAACTCGTGATTTATAGATTGATGAATGTGGCAACTAACGTCTGTTCCAATAAAACACTCTCGTTTTGTTGTTATCATGATACATTACATTCTTGTTCTGTTGTTATGATATGGACACTCTCATGCACATTCTGTTGTTATGATATATATATATAGCTATTCTGATGGACACGTGGGGGGATTCGGGGGCTGTGATTGGATGGTCTCACACATCCCTTTTCCGATCATCAAAGCATAACGCTACGAAAGTTGGCCATTTTTGCCGATATCCAAACGATATCGGCAATAACAAAGACGCATGGTTCCGGTTTCTTCCACGTGTATAAAGTACACGCATACCTCGCCAGGCTTGTGTCTGTGGCTAGTCGACAGACGATGCAATTTGCTTTGTGTGTGTTTTTGTTGTTGCTTACTGTACATGACATACATTACGTGTAAAATCCAGTTATTGCAAATTTCCAGAAGCTGCAATCTGAAGCGACCTATCTCTGATTTTTGCAGACGATCTCTCCAATCACCAATGTTTAACACAAAATCAGCAAACTCTCCTGTCACATAGAACGTCCATTGTGTAGTGCAATGTTGAAATGAAGTTACCGGTCTGAAACATTTCGTCGTTTCTTCTGAGACAATCCTTGTTCTCTTATCATCTAAAGATTTACCGTAGTCTTCACCACGCGAATTCCCAACAGAAGTCAGACTTTCGAACATACAATCTACGTAGGCAAGCATGATACGTCATAACGTCATATGATTCCTAAGATATTGACGTAATGCTAAGCATCCGGTTATCTTGAGTTTTCTCCGTAATACATGTCCGTGGGTTTTTCAATGTTCGGTTATTTCCGTGGCTTCATGCAGAAAGGGAACCGTTGTCTGCAATCAACGACATGGACCATTCTGGTCCTTGTTGCTGACAAAAACATGATTTTAACACAGAATTTAATGTCAGAATAGCTATATAAACGCTATTGTGTTTTCATCGTAGCAATAGGGCCCGATATTTAGACTCGAACAAGTATAATGCGACTCGTCTTCGACTCGTCGGCATTATACTTGTCTCGTCTAAATATCGGGCCCTATTGCTACGCTGAAAACACACTAGCTGTTAATACTAGATGAATACCCGCTTCGCCGGATAGTCGGCTTTGCCGGGAAGAAGTAGAGCCGAATACCCGGCTTCGCCGGTTGAGTGGCGCACCGTACGCCGGCTTCGCCGGGTGAGTGGCGCACCGTACGCGATTGACGCCACACGAAGGAAGGGAGATAAACGCGCAAAACACAGGAAAAGATAAGGAAGAGTAATACCCGGCTTCGCCGGGATGAAAGCGTTGTGAACAGTGACCTTCTAAAAATAGTAACGGGAATATGGATTGAGCGTTGTGGACAGTGACCTTCTAAAAATAGTAACGGGAATATGGATTGACGCCACACGAAGGAAGGGAGATAAACGCAAAACACTGTCTGTGTGTGTGTGTGTGTGTGTGTGTGTGTGTGTGTGTGTGTGTGTGTGTGTGTGTGTGTGTGTTCGCGATGCACGGCCAAAGTTCTCGATGGATCTGCTTCAAATTTGGTGCGCATATTCAGGTAGACCCCGGACACAACCTGGTCGATGAGAATTTTCAACACGTGCTCTCAGCGCGCAGCGCTGAACCGATTTTGTTTTTTCTGTAGATCCACTACATCCATTCCCAGTAACTCTTCCTTATCTTCTCCAGTGTTTTGCGCGTTTATCTCCCTTCCTTTCGTGTGGCGTCAATCCATATTCCCGTTACTATTTTTAGAAGGTCACTGTCCACAACGCTTTCATCCCGGCAAAGCCGGATATTCCCATTACTATTTTTAGAAGGTCACTGTCCACAACGCTGTCCTCCATTTCTTCCCGGCGAAGCCGGGTACCCGGCGAAGTCGGGTATTGGGCTCTACTTCTTCCCGGCGAAGCCGGGTATCATTCGGCTTTACTTCTTACCGGCACCCGGCGAAGCGGGTATTCATTCTAGTATATGTATATAGAGGTTACAACACGAGTGTGTTTTTTTATATGGCTTGTATTTCAGTCAAGACCCAGCGGATGAATATCAAGGGACTCACGAGCCTCTGCCTCTGCCAAGGCTGGGCTGTGTTTATCGGATACTGGACACAAACTCCCTCACGCTCTTGAATGTAGACAAAGACCACACCTTAGTTCATTACAATCTGCCTTCTGAGTTGATGTCAGAATCTAGCAGTCATGAAACTTGTCCATGCAAATACTGAGTGACCTTTGGGTTGCCTTTACCACCAGGCGTTCCATTGCCTGGGTTTAAGACGCCCGGGTATGGCAAGCAACATTTACTATTCTTATCCCACACATACTGACAGGTATGTTCTTAAGACACAAAATCCAATTGTTTTAATTATCATTTGTGACAAAATAAAACGTGGGCATATATGGGTTAGTCCTACTTATATGTACACGTTTGTATAGTGGCTGTCGACGGCTGCAAACATTTTTAATTATGAATACAAGTAGATTTGCCCCCACGTGATCGAAAGTGGCATCTCATGGTGTATATTAAATCAAGTACAGCATTTGATATACACAAGAATTTAAACAAAAGTATGACCAACGTCGCACAGCAGGATTGCATTTGGCAACACAATCTATAATTACAACAACAACAAAAACAGGCTAAAACCGAAAGGTAGAATAGATTCATTACACTACGTTTCCCGCTCTATATCACCGCTTAACTCTAAACTTAAGGCATGCACAAAACACAGCATGGTGAAACAAACTGAAGAACAATATAAGAATAAACAAGTCGCGTGAAGCAATATAAAACATGACTAAATGTAACAAGAATACAAAAGGTAATATCAAAATATATATTTTAAATAAAATGATATTAAATCAACATTCCATGTCACAATTATTAGTATAAGTTACAGCTCCGTCCATCCATGGTATCGCCTGATATTTTGTCGAGACTGGGTCAATGAATATGATGACGTCACTCGAGGCTCTGCCGATAGTGACGTCATTATATTCTTTTACCCCGTCGAGACAAAATATCACGCGATACCATGGATGGACGGAGCTGTAACGTATATATGGCATGACCAAAGTAAAGAGAATTTGTCATGGGATGTGGAAACAAATCATTGGAAATTCACCATGGGCAATCAACCCAAGCCTAGAAGTTGTAGAACTATATTTTGTTTCAGGCAAGGCAGTTTTGTCCACTTCCGGAAAAGACATCATGAATTCATTCACCCTGCCGAGACGAAAAAAAACCAATTCCATGGATGAAAACGTATAAGCTTATATCCCGTGACGCATCAAAGCTACATTTTGTTTTGAAATGTCTTCACAACGTACAGATAACTTATAACGACATAATCGCCTTCAAAAGACAGGAAAAACGCACACTTTGTTTTTCGTCTGCTACAAATCTAGTCTTGTTGGTTGACGGAGAGAATAAAGCTTCAATAGTACCTTCATCAACCGGAATAAATGCTCAATCCGCTGTCAGTTCGCAGTTGAACCTTGTTTTTTTTCTGTAACTTTTTGGTTAACATTAAAACGGCAACCCAAAAGAGTGTTTCAGCTGTTTCAAGACACAGGCTTAGCTCCTTCTTTTGAGTTGCTTTTCAGTCTAAAATGACACCGGAAGCGAACAAATTGTCGCGTATACTGTCACAAAAAGACGTCATGACAAAGTCACACGCAAAGCGAAAGAGACTTTGACGTCATTTACTTTTGTTCGGAATGTTCCGTCTGTTCCTAGCTTGTCAGTGAAGACCTGACGTGAGTAAGCTTACCCAAAACCAAAACGTCTTTGTTCTCTATTCACATTGCAGCTGTGAAATAATCACTCTTGTGTCTCGGTCGTGTAGGTACAGATTTTGCTTCTGCAATCATTGTGTTCGTGTTGATGACGGCTTCATAAGACAAATCAGCGAATCTATCGTGAGGAAGACGTTTATGTACAAATCACCGAACCCAACCCATTTTTTGTGTGGATTTTTCTGAAGAATAAACTGCATGTGGTTAATTTCATCCGTTTAATGCTTGTCGAAACTAGCCATAAGGCTTTAGAATAAAAGATTTCACGCAGATCCACGCATTGCTTGGCCATCTGATCACAGATGAGGTCGCAGTTTGTAGGTTAAATCTATGAATCGGCCAGAGATAGATCTGCATTTCTGGTACGACCTTCCAGATTATCAACAGCGGGTTCATGGTCGGAATCAAAAGGTCAAATTTGCGTGGCTCCCAATCATTTCATAAAAGATTTTCATTTTCTTGTTTCTGCGGCTGCGCAAGTTATTTTGCCTAGGTCATGGCCGAACTTTAGGCCTACGGAGAAATATCGCTGGATATTTTCTCCCTAGATTAACAGAGACAAAGAAGGGAAGTCATGCTGTATTACTAGTTATACGTATTATCAGTCTTGCAACTGATGTCCCCCTCTGGTATCGGGTATTATTACCAATTCAGTGCCCCATATGGCTTTTTGACCAATCAGGACGGATTCTAGGTGACCCTCTAAATGTTATAACGTTCAGACAGGGACCTTTTTGTTTATCACGCAAAAAATGAAGAAGACAAAGTAAAAATTTAAATCATTAATATGAGGGCCCCAAAGGGTTTAAAATCGTGATCGTGATTGGCGTTTTTTTACCTTTCTGTGACCGTGATTGCCGAAATTTCCATTTCTGTGATCGTGATGGGACTTTGCCCGTGATCCGTGATGACAAAAAAATCAAGTCTCGTGATCGTGATCGTCATTTGTTTTCGTGATCGTGATGGGCATTATTGCAAAGCATTTTATTTTCAACGTACATTTTTCACAGCTGTATCACTCTATGATCCTCTATTCGTCAAGGTGTTTGTGATCGTGAAAACAAAAATCAAGGTAACTGTGATCGTGAAAGCTAAAATTTCCCTTCCCGTGATCGTGATGATACCCCCCCCCCCCCCCCCCCCCCCTTTGGGGCCCTCTAATATCAGCGTGATTTATTCTAAAGACTGACATTTCAAATGCTGTCAAATAATACTCTCTTTATCTAAAAAAAAAAAGAAAAAAAAAAGCGAGTTTTGTCGGTGGGTGCTTTACGGAACAGCAAGGCACCACCCACCCTCTGAGTGTGCAATGCCGACCCGCTCACTTGAAATCTAAATGATCAAAGTTCGGAAAAATCAAGTGAAACTACGTCACTCGCTTTACGTCAAATGTATCTGTATGTCATTTCCCATCCGTCTGGAGTCGGTTCTAAATCTGTCGCTCTCTGTTCAACAAGAAAAAGCTAAGCAACCGAAATGCATGTTCAACATGGTTTATCTTGCGAGATTGCTGTGTGTCAAACGCATTTGATCTGTGAATATTCATCACGTCAGGTGTGTGACTCTGATTGGCTGACCCAGGTCACGAGAATTCTTTGACTGACAGGCATAATCAGGTAGGAGCGCTCAAGTTCCCATTGCGGCTGTTCTGTCTAATTCGCGGGGTCGCTTCGAAATTTCTTTTGGTCGAAATAAACGGTAATAAAACCGTTATTTCTAATATGCTGACTGTTAGCAAATGATAACAGACATGTCTCACAAACGATATCAGCATTCGCCTAAAAGATTCATGCTTAATATCTTTTTTCTCGACATGTCTGTTATCATTTGCTAACAGTCAGCATATTAGAAATAACTCATACCAACAGTCAACATATTAGAAATAACTCATAATAACTGCAGTGTCTACAACTCACTCCACGTGGGGACAAAACAACTAAAGCATGTCCAAAGTAAGGCTCACGCCTTATCAACTGTAATCCAAGATAAACGATGACGCTCTCGCACTAACAGTGCAACATACTCATTAGAACATATTCCACAAAGCATACAGCGACTATTCAAAGCTGTTGTGTCTACAACCGTGATCACGACATGGATAGCGTTCATCCTACAGCTCGTCTTCAGCCGAGGAATCGTCAGGATTGTCAAAGAAAGAAGTAAAGTGCAGCTCATCAAAGACACAGGGCTCGTCAGTGTTGTCAATGGAAGATGGCACGACCACTTCAACGTGTGGAGATCTCCCGCCTGTGGGACAATGGTACTGGTCAGCATTTGACGCTGCAGCAGTAATATGTTCAGAGAGTGCTGGTGGATTAAGTAAGATATTAGAGGCAGGTTTGTCAGCGTGGTGGGAAGCAGGAAGCAGCGTTGGTTCGCCTCGCTCATCGGGGTGTCTAGAACCGAAAAACGGAGACAACGGAGCTACACTCACTGCCTCAGTGCGATTTTTGTGAACAGAGTGCAGGTAGGACTCATCATCAGAGGGAACATCGCATGGCTTTCTCAGCATCGTTGATTGACCCGATTCCAATTTGAAGGTGTCTAGAGCTGTGTTTGATCAGCAGACACCAAATCTTCTGGTTCTTCACAGATAGTGGATAAACGCCATGAACTTCTATAAACTAGTTGTTCAGGATTAACAAAAACAATTGGCTTGTCTCAATCAATTTTACTAGAAAAGGGCCTAAAGTTGTCAGAGCTTGGAAAGATGTAATAATCTTCCTGAGAGATGGAGTGAGGATTAGTCGGTGAGCGGTTAGATTTGGGTTGGACAGATCCTTTTGGGGAAATGTCGTAAATTGGATGAAGATAGTTGTCATCTGTTGGGGGTCGTGGGTAATGAGACAAAGCGTCCGATATAGGATGAATGTAGTCACTATCATTGTGGGGTTGTGAACGGTGAGGCAAAACGTTCGATATGGGCAGAAGGTAGTCGTCATCATTCTGGGGTCGCAGGCTTGGCAAAACGTCTGAAATTGGGTGAAGGTAGTCGTCATCATTCTTGGGTCGTGCGAGGTTCCTGGGAATGTCGTAGACGGCCTGCTGACAGTCATCCTGGGGGTGCGAGCTGTTCGACACATCGTCAGGAATGAGCTCCAGGTAATAATCCTCCTCGCCACAGTTCTCATCAGGAGATTTATCCACATCACCAAAGACAGAACGAAGGTGCAAATTCCGCCGTCGATAGAGCAACGCTGTCCCAAGTAGTGTGTAGAAATCGTCATAGTCTTCCTCAAGCGTTTCCTTGGCATGTGCATATAAGTCCATCGCCCGTGAGCGTGTCTCACCCAAAACACTCATCTCAATCTCCTCTGGTGGGTTAGGGTCACGGTGACGGCGAGCGCCAAGAGAGGCAGCACTCAGGGGGGTGTCAGGGACAGGGTTTCTCAGAGGCGTGCGGTGAGGGTAGATGGAAGGCAGCCACACTCCAGCATCAGGCATTTCGGGTGACAGTGTGTTCGGTTGGGTTTCCGACAAGGAGGGGGGTTGTGGGTTGATAGAGTGGACAACTACAGCAGCATCAGGTATTTCAGGCAGAAGTCTGTCCTGCACAGGTACCAGAAGAGGCGGCAGGTCTGCATGGATGGGCACCACGACATCACGCTGGAGAGGCACGGGGTTGTCTTCAACGGGAGCAGCAGGGATCAGTGACGACTGCTGGTGTCGGTCGATGGGAAGTTCTGGGATCTCTTCGTAAAGTCCAGAGCTGCAGTCCTCAATAGAACCCGCGGTCCTGCGTGACTTGCCTGGGACACAATTTCATACGTGTACATTAAGATGATTATCACTCAGATAGCTGCACAGCATGGTTCACACACACACACACAACACTAGCGTGAGTAAATATTGCAGCAGAGCTTACACATGTGTATAGCAACAAATAACTGACACAGACGTACACATGCACAAACGCAGACAGACAGACATACAGACAGGCAGACAGACAGACAGACAGACAGACAG
>NW_027127192.1:0-1000 GCF_037325665.1 Littorina saxatilis
TCTCTCTCTCTCTCTCTCTCTCTCTCTCTCTCTCTCATATATACAATTCTGTTTCACAGATTTATGAACACAGCGTATCCCACATTGGAGTACATGCTCCTCTTCACACAAAACGTCACAACAGAAATCCTACTGGCCACGGCAAATGCTGTGCTCATGGTTGAAGCACGTGAAACTCTGCTTGTCAATAACCTGACAGTCCCCATTTCTGGGCACACGGGCATCTTCACAAACAAGGCCGACATTCAAGGAAATGTGGATGGTAAATATATTGCTTCTGATTGCATATGGGTAGGAGATTTTGCTGAATGCAGAGAACTGGAGTCTGACTTTGGCGAAGATACATTCTTTTTCATTCTGGCGAGAATATATGAATGCTATTCATATTGATTCTCACACACACAAGGTTGATGTATATGTGTGTGATATAATTGTTAACACCTCGTTTATATGGTACCACTAAGATACACACACATTTTATCAATAGCGGCGACATGAACATAGTGTACAAAGCAAGTTAAGAGGACCCCTATGACGACAACGATGACGATGATGACAAATATGACGATGCTGGTGCTGGTGCTGCTGATGATGACGACGACGATGAAGATAATGATGATGATGATGATGATGATGATGATGATGATGATGATGATGATGATGATGATGATAATGGTTAAAGGGACAGTCATGTTGATCAAAACGAGGATTATGACGTTATTTATGACAATTATTGTGATGAACGCGACAACGACGACGACGATTATGATGATGATTAAGATGATAATGATGATGAAGTCTAATCAGATACTAATGATGTTCTAGCCGTAGACTGGTGTGTCGATCCAAACCTGTACACCTGCCCAGAGAAGACCCAATGCCGCGACGAAGGGTTACGCTATCAATGTCCCTGTGCTACAGGATTCTTTCTCGATGGTGATAGCTGCACTGGTAAGCGAAACACATTAGTCGCAAAACTGACAGCGTGGAGTTACTAGAA
>NW_027127193.1:0-9572 GCF_037325665.1 Littorina saxatilis
ACTGACTTGACAGCCTCGGCACCCAATCGTATTGATTGACTGATTGATTTGAAGATGCAAATGAACTGTGTGTGCATTCAACTGTGTCCATACCAAATTTCAAACAAATAATCTAAATATTGGATTTTCTGTTAATTTTTTAGAAAAATAAAACAAATTTGGCAAGTAGCAACTATGCGTTTCTTTTTTTGAACAGTATATATGTGTTTTGTACATTTTCTTGATCTCATCATTACATGTGTCGCGGTGATACCCATGGGGCATTTCACACACTAAACAATTGAACGGGTAATTCTGGGAAATTGTACGCTGGAAGTACTCAATAATTATGCAACTTCAGTGTTGATTATTTCGATTCATTAGATCATCCAAAACGTTTGAAATGAATAAATTACAAGAATTACGAATTCAGATAATTAAAAAAGAAAGTTACAAAAAACAAGAAATTCCTCCGAGGTAGGAAAAACACCCCCGTCAAAGGGAAATAACCTTCTCAGTTGGTGGCAGTGAGAATGGTTATTTCCCTTTGACCATTAATATGTCCCTCTATAAGTCCTTGTAGAATCTTAATCCACCAATAACTCCCTAACCGTGTGTTTGACTGGTCCCAATTTTTGTAAGGACCGTCTCAGGAATGTATAGAACCTGTTCACCAAGTTTGGTGACGATCGGTCCGTTCATTCTTGAGATCTATATGCGAACACAACACACACAAACACACAGACCGAATCCTATACACACCCCTATACCGGGGGTGTAATAAACTGCCGTCGAAGAGGATCAAACCCTGGATCACCAATGTAAGGAAAAGCGATTGGGCTCTTTACCAACTGAGCTATTCTGTCGCACGGTTGGCAAGGGACATTTTAACTTCAAATACTACACTTGAGTTCTCGAACGTGGGTATCAGTATTGACTCGTCTCGACTTTCCGAGTCTCTCCGTTCGTATTTGTGTACTGTTCTCTTTATCTCACTGTTCGAGGCAAGTTAAGTTAATAACTGACCTTATGCTCCCGTTCACTTTGTATACGTTTGGAAAGCAATATATCAGGTAGCATTAATTTCAGGCGTGACCGACATTATGTTGTTGTCTGGCTCCGAAATACATTGAGCAATCACCAAAAGGGGCTGAGGTCATTGCATGAAAGGATTTCCCTACCTAGAATCCTAAACTAAAAATCGATGTGAATGCGTGATATATTGTGTAAAAAATTCCATCTCACACGGCAGAAATTAATATGTAAATCGCCGTGAGCTCTTGTGAGAAACGGCGATTAATAAATGTCCATTATTATTATTATTATTAAACTCTTGATGACATAACAAGGATTTTGTTTTGGGGGACGACGATCTGTGGACGGTTTATAATATAAAGGGAAGCAAGCGGTTCAAAAAACGGGCGTGGACAGAGCCTGCAATGAACAGTGATACCAACTTGTAGTTCTCATTCACTGGTGGTTCCAGTCAATCACTAGTCATGTACCATACAACTCGGTCGTACAGGGAATGGGACTGTCAACCACTCAACCACAACATCGTGTCTTTCTTCGGCCTCGCGCCGAAACTATATATATAGACCGCCTGTGGTATAACAGTCTCTGTCTGCTTGCTTCTGTGGCTGACATGTTGTTTTCTGCGTATCTCGGCTTGATGTGGCGCACGCCTCATCTCTGCTTGTCAGTTTCACCTGAACGTCAGTCGGAGTTTGTTTGTTCGTTCATGGGCTGAAACTCCCACGGCTTTTACGTGTATGACCGTTTTTACCCCGCCATTTAGGCAGCCATACGCCGCTTTCGGAGGAGCGGCATGCTGGGTATTTTCGTGTTTCTATAACCCACCGAACTCTGACATGGATTACAGGATCTTTTTCGTGCGCACTTAGTCTTGTGCTTGCGTGTACACACGGGGGTGTTCGGACACCGAGGAGAGTCTGCACACAAAGTTGACTCTGAGAAATAAATCTCTCGCAGAACGTGGGGACGAACTCACGCTGACAGCGGCCAACTGGATACAAATCCAGCGCGCTACCGACTGAGTTACATCCCCGCCGAGCGTCGGAGTGAATGGGCGGGCGCGCTGTGATTGGTTGAAAGACTTCGCTGACGGATCGTTGTGCTCGCCAGTAGTTTACGTTACGTGAATGTAGAGAGACTTGTGACGCAGTTTGTGAGTTAGATAAGATGTGTGAGAATATTGTGAAGAAAATTCATTGACGAGGGAGGACATTTGGAAAAACCGCGAAAAGCGAGACTGAAGAGAAGTTTCCTTCTTAACAGTGTTTGCAGGTAAATATTATTTCTCATTTGCGTTTTTGTGCAGTGCATAAAAAAAGAAAGATGAAAAAAGAAAGAAAGAAAGAAAGAAAGAAAGAAGAAAAGACGAAAGAAAGAAAGAAAGAAAGAACAGACGAAAGAAAGTAAGAGGTAGGGAGACAGACTCGCAGAGAGACAGACAGAGAGACAGACAGAAAGACAGACAGAGAGACAGACAGAGAGACAGACAAGACAGACAGAAACAAATAAACAAAGAACAAACATAAAGAAAAACAACAAGTCGCGTAAGGCGAAATTACTACATTTAGTCAAGCTGTGGAACTCACAGAATGAAACTGAACGCACTGCATTTTTTCACAATGACCGTAGTCCGCCGCTTGTGCCAAACGGAGTGAAACTGACAAGCCTGTTTAGCGCGGTAGTGGTTTCGCTGTGCTGCATAGCACGCTTTTCTGTGCCTCTCTTCGTTTTAACTTTCTGAGCGTGTTTTTAATCCAAACATATCATATCTATATGTTTTTGGAATCAGGAACCGACAAGGAATAAGATGAATTTTTTTTAAATCGATTTCGGAAATTTAATTTTGATCATAATTTTTATATTTTTAATTTTCAGAGATTGTTTTTAATCCGAATATAACATATTTATATGTTTTTGGAATCAGGAAATGATGTAGAATAAGATAAACGTAAATTTGGATCGTTTTATATAAAAAAAATTATTACAATTTTCAGATTTTTAATAACCAAAGTCAATAATCAATTTTTAAGCCACCAAGCTAAAATGCAATACCAAAGTCCGGCCTTCGCGATCGTCGAAGATTGCTTTACAAAATTTTCAATCAATTTGATTGAAAAGTGAGGGTGTGACAGTGCCGCCTCAACTTTTACAAAAAGCCGGATATGACGCCATCAAAGACATTTATCAAAAAAATGAAAAAAACGTCTGGGGATATCATACCTAGGAACTCTGAAGTAAAATTTCATAAAGATCGCTCCACACACACACACACACAGACACACACACACACACACAGACAGACAGAAACACATACACCACGACCCTCGTCTCGATTCCCCCTCTATGTTAAAACATTTAGTCAAAACTAAATGTAACAAGTCGCGTAAGGCGAAATTACTAAATTTAGTCAAGCTGTGGAACTCACAGAATGAAACTGAACGCACTGCATTTTTTCACAATAAATTTTATATGACCGTAGTCCGCCGCTCGTGCAAAAGGCAGTGAAATTAACGAGCCTGTTTAGTGCGGTAGTGGTTGCGCTGTGCTGCATAGCACGCTTTTCTGTACTCTTCGTTTTAACTTTCTGAGCGTGTTTTTAATCCAAACATATCATATCGATATGTTTTTGGAATCAGAAACCAACAAGGAATAAGATAAAATTGTTTTTAAATCGATTTCGGAATTTTTTTTTAATCATAATTTTTATATTTTTAATTTTCAGAGCTTGTTTTTAATCCGAATATAACATATTTATATGTTTTGGAATCCGAAAACAATGAAGAATAAGATAAACGTAATTTTGGATCATTTTATGAAAAAAATTTTAATTACAATTTTTCTGATTTTTAATGACCAAAGTCATTAATTAATGTTTAAGCCTCCAAGCTGAAATGCAATACCGACGTCCGACCTTCGTCTAAGGTTGCTTGGCCAAAATTTGAATCAATTTGATTGAAAAGTGAGGGTGTGACAGTGCCGCCTCAACTTTTACAAAAAGCCGGATATGACGTCATCAAAGACATTTATCCAAAAAATGAAAAAAACATCTTAGGATATCATACCCAGAAACTCTCATGTAAAATTTCATAAAGATCGGTCCAGTAGTTTAATCTGTATCGCTCTACGCACACACACGCACACACAGACAGACAGACAGACAGACAGACAGACACACACACGCACACACACATACACACACACACACACACACACACACACACACACACACACACACACACACACACATACACCACGACCCTCGTCTCGATTCCCCTTCCATGTTAAAACATTTAAAACTTGACTAAATGTAAAAACGATAAGTATATGTTCATTTAAAGCCATATGTACTCGATGACTATACACGCTAATTGCTTTACCAACAGCTGGAGACAGACTAAATTAAGTTCCCTGCAAAATATTGTGGTCTAGGACCCCTTAAATGTTGAGATATTTGAATTTTCATTTTGATCTGGATCGTCCTATTTATAGATTTGGCAACACATGTAACGTTGATGCAAGGGAGAGAACACCGCGGCTTTGTTGACATCCTCACTTTTTCAGAGGCTAGAACAAGCTGTAATGCATGTATTATGGTCCGCGCATGGTGACGTATCGTCATTATATGGTCTTATGGTGCGTTTGACATCGATTGTGGGCAAACTACACTTTGTAAACACGGGAGTGCGTTAGTATGCCTTTAAGGGATCAACACAATGGTCGAGGAACATGTCCCACAGCACGGAACATCTTTTACATCATTTGACCTTCCGAGAAAAAACACCTTACATAATTGTTGTGAAAGCATTACCACGTATACGCGTATTAAATGTGTTCGTTTTTTTGTGCGTTTTTTTTCTCTCCTAAGAACCAAATTGCAAAGCGAACAAAAGTCTAATCTGTTACAAAGGCCTTCGCCAGATTAAAGCCACCTTCCTTTGGCGTTCACCAATGAAGTTCTGTCCAGACTTTGATATGAGATAAGAGCACTCTTTCACTCAGACACATACCGCAAATCAACAGACTACCTGCTACTTGTGAGGGCTGGCCACGTTTTGCTGAATAAATTTTGCTAATTGACATGGCTGTAACTTACACAATTAACGCAGCAAACCATCCTCGCTCTGAACTAAGGCCAAATAAAAAATATATGTTGGTTTAGGGTAACCCGACCGACCCTATTTTTTCCCGCCGACCCTAAAACTTTTTTTCATTTCTAAAAAAAACACAAAAAAACGTTTGGCACATTTTGCGAACCATACCGAGGCTAAGGTATTCTTAGATTCTTTAAAATCGACTGAGTTTAACATTTTTTTTTTTCAAAAACAATAAAAAGCCGACCTACCGACCCTATCATTTTTGGTCACGTTACCCTAAAATATATTTTTGTTTGGCCTAAGACACATTCAGCAAATGAACAGCCTGCCTGCTACTTGTGAGGGCAGAATACATTTAGCAAATTGACATGGGTGTAACGTACACAGTTAACGCAGCAAACCACCCTCGTTCTTTAACAGAGAATGCAGCCAGGGTTGATGATGGGTATGTGTCCAAGTGGCAGGGTGCTCTTATCTAAGGTGAACGCATGGGCGGATCTGTGGTACCTGCCTTTGCGACCACCTCTCGACAAAAAACCCTTGACTATTATGACCACCCTAAACGATACCCGACGAGCTGTCTTCTATATATATAATTAACCTTGCTCTAGCGACCACCTGTCTGTGACAACCACATTTGATCGGTCCGTTTGGTGGTCGTTATAGACAGGTTCGACTGTAGTTTACAATAGCATTCATTTTGTTGTTACGTGGCAAACCGTCATTATTATTATTCTGTGTGTTATCTATAAATCGTTTTGGAATTATTGTGTAAGAATGGCCATAGGTGTTTTTCTTCTTTTCTTCTATGATGTTTTTGGTTAGTTTTGTTTTGTTTTGTTTTGTTGTTGTTGTTTTCACTGTAGTTGCTGCTATTGTTGTTGTTGTTGTCGTTGTTGTTGTTGTTGTTGTTGTTGTTGTTTTCATTGTAGTTGCTGTTGTTGTTGTTGTTGCTGTTGTTGTTGTTGTTGTTTTCATTGTAGTTGGTGCTATTGTTGTTGTTGGTGGTGTTGCTGTTGTTGTTGTTGTTGTTGTTGTTGTTTTCATTGTAGTTGCTGCTATTGTTGTTGTTGTTGTTGTTGTTGTTGTTGTTTTCATTGTAGTTGCTGCTATTGTTGTTGTTGTTGTTGTTGTTGCTGTTGCTGCTTCTATTGTTGTTGTTGTTGTTGTCTTGGAAGGCTGAAATAAGATATGCGCACAAAGCTTGAGTATGCTTGTGGAGATGAGTGATAATTAACCTGTCGATTTTCGTTTCTTTACAGGATGGACGTGCAAACTTTTTTTAAGTCAGGAAGAGAGAAAACGAGACAGAGAGAAAGACGGAGAGAGAGAGAGATAGTGTGTGAGACAGAAACTATTATTAGAGAGGAACAAAAAGAGAGAGAAAGACAGATACAAAGAGAGACAGAAAGAGAAATAGACAGACAGACAGACAGACAGACAGACAGACAGACAGACAGACAGACAGACAGACAGACAGACAGACACACAGACAGACAGACACACAGACAGACACACAGACACACAGACAGACATACAGACACACTCACACCCAGACACCCAGACAGGCAGACAGAATGAAGACCGCATGTTAAACGTTAAGTGTGCAGAACATGAACAGGGTTGCATATCAGATCGCGAAAAATATTGAATAACAGATCGAGAAAAAAATCGGTTTTTACACCGCATGTCAAAAGTATAGAATGCAGCTCATGAAATAGGTTGCATATTAATCGAGCATAAATTCGGTTTCGCATGTTAATATAAAATGCAGCGTTTTTCAGATACAGTGTGCATTTTTTGTCTGTCTAAGTCTGTCAATATCTCGCTCTGTCTGTCTGATGCTATAATTTTCAACTGTTTGTCTGTCTGGCTGTCTGTCTGTCTGTCTGTCTGTCTGTCTGTACTGTCTGTCTGTCTGTCTGTCTGTCTGTCTGTCTGTCTGTCTGTCTGTCTGTCTCTCTCCGCCTCCACTATCTCCGCCTCCTATCTCACTCTCTCTCCCTGTATGTGTGTGTGTGTGTGTGTGTGTGTGTGTGTGTGTGTGGGTGTGTGTGTGTGGGTGTGTGTGTGTGTGTGCCTCTCTCTCACTCAATCTCTCTCTCTCTCTCTCCCTCCCTCTCTCTCTCCCTCCCTCTCCCCCTCTCTTTTTCTCCCTCTCTCTAGCTCTCTCTCTCTTTGTCTCTCTTTGTCTCTCTTTGTCTCTCTTTGTCTCTCTTTGTCTCTCTTTCCTTTGTCTTTCTTTCCTTTGTCTCTCTTTCCTTTGTCTCTCTTTGTCTCTCTTTGTCTCTCTTTCCTTTGTCTCTCTTTCCTTTGTCTCTCTTTCCTTTGTCTCTCTTTCCTTTGTCTCTCTTTGTCTCTCTTTGTCTCTCTTTGTCTCTCTTTGTCTCTCTTTCCTTTGTCTCTCTTTGTCTCTCTTTGTCTCTCTTTCCTTTGTCTCTCTTTGTCTTTCTTTGTCTCTCTTTGTCTCTCTTTGTCTCTCTTTGTCTCTCTTTCCTTTGTCTCTCTTTGTCTCTCTTTGTCTCTCTTTGTCTCTCTTTCCTTTGTCTCTCTTTGTCTCTCTTTGTCTCTCTTTGTCTCTCTTTCCTTTGTCTCTCTTTGTCTCTCTTTCCTTTGCACTCTCTCCCCGCCTTTATTTCACAACTACCGAATCACTTTAATCTCCTCTCAATCTAGTAACAGTGACACATTCATGTGGTTTTTCACGGCTGCACATCTCCCTCTTGTCACAATAAATAAATAAAAATGATAATGAGATGCGGTGATTTGCATCTATCTTTCGTGTATTACAGTCTGTTCCTGTGATTTTTGATTTACAGGTACGTCCCTGCACGTTAAAAACATACGACAGCGATAGAGAAAAACAAATCGTATATATATGCTAATAATTTGCTAATATTTTGTCTGTGGTCTTTTCGTAATGTGTTCAAGCAAGTGTGAACAAAGTAGAGAAATCTAACGGCGGACTGACTTTATGATACAGAGATGATTTTTCACATTGGTTTACACCTTTTTGAACACACTCTTAAACTAGCACACTCTACTTTTTGCGGCAATCAGTACCCGTAGATACCGATGTCTTTAAGTAGAGGAAGTCAGTGTACTACTTTGGGCTATACTGAAAAATAATAATACATTTCTGGCTAGAAACGGCTCGTTATTCCTTTACTGTTCGAGTGAAATTGAACAGGCAATGTGATGCAATGAGACAGACAGGTGCAGTCACGACTACGTAAAGGCTGACACAGTCCTATTTAATTAGTTTCATTACTTCCAGTGCTTTTCCCATCGTTGCGGGGATGTATAAATTAAGCTTCCCGCAAAGTTTGAGGTTTGAAGTCCTTACCAATTACGAGAAATAATTAATTCTTTATTGCATTGTTTAGCAACAGTTCTCCAGGACTTGGGCTATTTTTAGACCGTTGACGTCACTTCGTAACGTTTCGTAAACCAAAGATGGCGTTTGAGACTGTTCTGTTTACATTCGACACTATCAACACCACTTTGCAATACTTGAAATTATTTTTTCTGTGTTCGAAAGCTACAGCCAATCGTTATTATATCCCCTTAGGTACAGTTTTATAACATTATTGGCACATGTAAACAATATGAATTAATTAATGAACGCTACGAATATGGCAGCCTGATATTAACGAGGCGAAATGGACTTTGTAAAGTCTACATCACGAAGTGCGCTACTCGAAGCTTTGGTACTGAGTTTTGGTCATAAAAGACCTCACGAAGTCTTTAGCGGAAACGATTTCACGCTCACTTTAGGACTGCCTCAACGCCATTTAAACTGGTTGGTCCGGTGTCAGAATAATGTGAATGGGTGAGACATGAAGCCTGTGCTGCGACTTCTCTCTTGTGTGTGGCGCACGTTAAATGTCAAAGCAGCACCGCCCTGATATTACCCTTCGTGGTGGACTGGGCGTTAAGCAAACAAACAAACAAACAAACAAACGCCATGTAAATAGTACCGTGTTAGAGACTGTAGTTTGTGGGGCCCGGGTAGCTGAGGTGGTAGAGCACTGGACTGATCGAAGGGTCGCAGGTTCGAATCCGGGCCGGGACGGAAACGTGTCAACTTTATGTGCAGACCCAGAGACGGTATCCATCTCCCACCCCCGTGTCACCACAGTGGCACGTAAAAGACCTCGGACATTCTGCCATAAGTGCAGGTGGCTGATACCACTTAAACACGCATACACTTGGGTATCTTATCTAAAGTCGGGTTAAAACCCGGGAACATGCCCCTAATGGCTTTGCTGTGAGGGCGTAAAACTTGAATTTCTCGACTGTAGTTTACCACGGCTGTCTGCTTTCCCAGTTAATATCCTGCTTAAAGGTACACGCCCACAAGCAACGCCTTCAGGTCAGTGTCAGCGATTGAGAGAGTCCAGTCGTCATTTGTGTGGTGTCATTTAGACAGTAAGTCTAAGATGTCTTGAGAAAGTCCGAGCT
>NW_027127194.1:0-6506 GCF_037325665.1 Littorina saxatilis
GTGTCAGGGCCGGACTACCGGGGGGTTATGGGGGTTGCGCAACCCCCCCCCCCCCTAGCCTAAACATGTACCTTACTTATTTAATTTTTTTTTATTATTGCTTATTTTATGCCGTTTCATGCAAGGAGCGACCATTTTCCTATCCCAGAATATGACCTACCATCAGCTTCAGGGGGCTTCGCCCCCTGACCCCCACAACGAGGGGGGGGGGTGGGTTCTAGGGTTTCCGGACCCCCCCCCCCCCAGCCAAAAAATAAAAATATTGAATGAGGTATGCATTTCTTTATTTTACATTGAGTTTCAATTTTTGGGGTATTAATCAGTGACAAAATCTGCTGCCTGAAACTGGTAATGATCATCCTCAGAATGCACCAGATTGCACCATTTTGCATCCTTTTTTTCAAAATTTTCCGGGGGGGCATGCCCCCGGACCCCCCTAGCAAGCTAGGCGCTTTGCGCCGTCGGCTCGGCGCTTCGCGCCTTCACACCCATATCTTCACAATATACTTTTGAAAAAAACCAGTCATAAAATGAACTGATCCGCCCCTGCCGCCAGGGGGGACATCCCCCTGGGCCACCACTGGCAACCCCCCCCCCCCCCTCCTCTTCGCCTAGTCCGGCCCTGCGTGTGACCTGGAATAATAGGCCGTGAAAGGTGGATGCAGCGCCTATAGGCTGTTGATCTAACTGGCCGATGTGAATGCGTGATATATTGTGTAAAAAATTCCATCTCACACGGCATTAATAGGTAACATGCGCCTTGAGTTTGTGTGGTGAGATACGTGCGCGATATAAATCCTCGTAAATAAGATAAAAAAATAAATAAAATAAATAAATAACATCCAACTGCGAAGAAGCAACATCGAACCCCAAGTTGTCTGTTCACAATAGTGTATCTTGTTCGTACTCTTTGAAGACCGATAGCTTCGTCAATAGTTACACGCTCCATATAGACCTTCCTTTCTAGTTTTAAAGGTACTGAACTTGTCAAATCCAGGTGCACGGAGCCCCTGGGGCTTTTAGTCATACCTCAGGCAGCTATCCGTTAGAAGAACTACCAAGTTTCATTGACTTGCACCCAAAGAGTCAAGAACTGCGATTTTTTTACGAATTAATTTCGTACTAGGACCCGGCTGGTCTTGACCTATTTTTGGATCTACATTTAGATCAGGTAGATCACCATATCATGCACAAAAAGACACGTCACTAGCAAACTATGTCAGACGTCATCATGAGTTTGTGTAAAACAAAATGGAGGCCGGAATCACTCAGTTGAATCGAACTCCGACCAAACACCAACGTAATAACTAGGTTAATTTATGCACTCGCGTGAACAAGAAACAGTTACTGTCGAGCTTCACAGAATTATCGTCGTTGGGTAGTTTTAGGTTTGTTTTACAACCATAGGAGGATTTTTGAACTGTAAATGCACTCAGCTGCAACAAAAACGCAAAACGAAGGCTGTGAGCTGCACTGTGCCTTTAACATTTAGTCAAGTTTTGATTTGATTCTTGATGTTGGCACGTGAGCACTCCCCATCTGTTTCGGATCTTTATTATTTGACACCTTCGGGTTTTTTTTCTCCAGTGATGGTGATGAGTCAGCAGAGTGCATTGGAGATGCTGTTTGTCCACTTCGCCCCCAACGCCTGGCAGCTGGTCAGTCTCCTGTTTCTGGCGCTGTCCACTGGCTCGCACTTCATCGTCATTATGCTCGTCGGCAAGTACACCTTCACCGGAACCACGGACATGTTTGAAAGGCCGACGTCGTCAAATCGTCATCGGATTACCGCTGTCTGAGGGATCTTTAACGTGTGCGAATTTGTCGCGCCCTGTGTCTCTTAATTTCAGCGTCATCATGCATATCGGCAAGGACATATCTTCACCCGCACTGCAGACATGAATTCAGCAGGTCTTCAGTCTTCAAATCGTCATCGGATTTCGGCTGTCTGAGGGATCTTTAACGTGTGCGAATTTGTCGCGCACTCTGGCTCCTAATTTCGTCGTCATCATGCTCTTCGGCAAGTACAGTGGAACCTGCGATGAAAAGACACCCCTGGACCAGCCAAAAATGTCCCTATTTTATATGTGGCCTGTCATGGCAGGTTTATTTTGGACAGAATGATAGACAAGGGGACAACAGAAAGTGTCCTTCCATGGGAGGTGTCCTTTCTCAGGAGTGGCCTCACACTGCAGGTACTTCTGTGCATTAACTTTACCGGCACTACAGACATGAATTCAATTTTCAGGGGAAGATTTTTTGCTGTGTGGGGGTTTTAAAACGTGCGCAGATTTATCGCGTTCTGTGGCTTCTAACTTCGTCATTATCATTCATATCGGCAAGTACATATCTTCATCCCGCAATGCAGATATGTCTTCAACAGGTCTTCACATGTCTTCGGTCTTCAAATCGTCAACAGGCTTCGGCTATATTAGGGCGCGGAGATTTGTGGTGAGGGGTCTTTAACGTGCGCAGATTTGTCGCTAACTTCGCTAACTTCGTCGTCGTCTTGCTCGTCGGCAAAATAATTTATACTGGCACTGGAGACAAGTCTGTGGGACAAGCATCGCCAAATCGTTACAATCATATTGCGACTGTAGGCAATATTAATGCGCTAAGTGGTGTGGCACCGTCCTTGTCCAAACGCTCTCACTTCGTCGTTATCATACTTGTGGGCTAGAGCATCTTCACCAGCATTGGCCATTGCAGATATATTATATCTAAAAAGGCGGAGTGCTATGGCCGTCTTCACATTTCAGCTGTATAGGGGTGTGCAAACTTGTGGTGATTACTTCTGTGGGACAACGTCGTCCAATGGCTCTCACTTTGGCGTCATCATCTGGTGTGCAAGTGCATCTTCACTCGAGATTACAACAGTGCAATAATTCAGAGGAACGTCCGGATTTTAACTGTGCTAGGATATTTAACGTGCTCAGACAATTATGCCATATCAGCAGCGGCTTAATCTACACGCTCTTACTTCGTCACCCGTATGTTCGTTGGGACTCCTATCCCCCCCCCCCCCCCCCAAATGCACCGACATCAAAGATAGATCTTCAAGGGCAGCTCCTTTTAAATTTCATTGGCTGTCTTCTGTGTAATAGGGGTCTTAAGTATGCGTTATCAATTTTCGGATCGCGTATCCGATGTGTTTAGATGTGATTCGGGACTTTAGTTCATACTTTGACATTCGGGGGAACTATGTAATTTGCCCTTTCACGCGGAAACAAACGGACAATGCAAAAACTGACGAGGGATGGAAACAGTGAACCACCTCAATGATCTGTACATTGTAAATCGTTGTCGAAATTGTGTCCGTCATCCCGAACCTCCCCATGGCAATGAACTATTAGATTTTGGCGATTAAACTTCATGAGTTCTGTGGAATTTGATCTGATGTGCTCTGTATTTTGTTTTCGAGAGAGAGAGAGAGAGAGAGAGAGAGAGAGAGAGAGAGAGCGAGAGAGAGAGAGAGAGAGAGTGTGTGTGTGAGTGTGTGTGTGTGTGTGTGTGTGTGTGTGTGTGTGTGTGTGTGTGTGCGGCATACATTTCATTTAATCGATTCTAGTCGGTATTGATCTCTTTAGCCCCATTTTCCCTTGGTCTCATTTCCCCTTCGTCCCATTTCACCTTCGTCCCATTACCCCTTCGTCCCATCATTATATTTAGTCAAGTTTTGACTAAATATTTTAACATCGAGGGGGAATCGAAACGAGGGTCGTGGTGTATGTACGTGTGTGTGTGTGTGTGTGTGTGTGTGTGTGTGTGTGTGTGTGTGTGTAGAGCGATTCAGACCAAACTACTGGACCGATCTTTATGAAATTTGACATGAGAGTTCCTGGGTATGAAATCCCCGAACGTTTTTTTCATTTTTTTGATAAATGTCTTTGATGACGTCATATCCGGCTTTTCGTGAAAGTTGAGGCGGCACTGTCACGCCCTCATTTTTCAACCAAATTGGTTGAAATTTTGGTCAAGTAATCTTCGACGAAGCCCGGACTTCGGTATTGCATTTCAGCGTGGTGGCTTAAAAATTAATTAATGACTTTGGTCATTAAAAATCGGAAAATTGTAAAAAAAAATTAAAAATTTATAAAACGATCCAAATTTACGTTTATCTTATTCTCCATCATTTGCTGATTCCCAAAAAATATAAATATGTTATATTCGGATTAAAAACAAGCTCTGACAATTAAATATATAAAAATTATTATCAAAATTAAATTGTCCAAATCAATTTCAAAACACTTTCATCTTATTCCTTGTCGGTTCCTGATTCTAAAAACATATAGATATGATATGTTTGGATTAAAAACACGCTCAGAAAGTTAAAACAAAGAGAGGTACAGAAAAGCGTGCTATCCTTCTTAGCGCAACTACTACCCCGCTCTTCTTGTCAATTTCACTGCCTTTGCCATGAGCGGTGGCCTGACGATGCTACGAGTAAAATGGCATTGCGTTCAGTTTCATTCTGTGAGTTCGACAGCTACTTGACTAAATATTGTATTTTCGCCTTACGCGACTTGTTTTTCTCTTTCGCCCCAAGTCACTTGGCCCGTTTCGCCCCATAGTTGTAGTGACATTTTGCCCCATAGTGACTCGCGTGAAGGGGTCCTGATTTGGCCTATATATATGGTCCGCTGGACCCAAAAAGCAACAACTAACTAACTAACTAACTCGCGTGAAGCGATATCAAAACATTTAGTCAATATGTAAGCTAAAAGATGAACATTGAAAACAGGTCATCACAGAGACCACATGGAGTAAGTCAGTCTTAGCTAGCAGAAGATCAACTTGACACGGGTCACACCCGGCTCCGCGAAGCATGCAAACGTAGTACCTGTTTTCTGAAATTGTGAGCACATTTTTAGAGTAAACATGACATATCTATATGTTTTCGGAATTGATGAGGAATACAATGCAATCGTTTTTACATTTAGTCAAGTTTTGACTAAATGTTTTAACATAGAGGGGGGAATCGAGACGAGGGTCGTGGTGTATGTGTGTGCACGTGTGTGTGTGTGTGTGTGTGTGTGTGTGTGTGTGTGGAGCGATTCAGAGTAAACTACTAGACCGATCTTTATGAAATTTTTCATGAGAGTTCCTGGGTATGATATCCCCAGACGTGTTTTTCATTTTTTCGATAAATGTCTTTGATGACGTCATAATTATCTGGCATTTTGTAAAAGTTGAGGCGGCACTGTCACACCCTCATTTTTCAATCAAATTGATCGAAATTTTGGCCAAGCAATCTTCGACGAAGGCCGGACTTTGGGATTGCATTTCAGCTTGGAGGCTTAAAAATTAATTTATGACTTTGGTCATTAAAAATCTGAAAATTGTAATTAACATTATTTTTTTATAAAACGATCCGAAATTACGTTTATCGTATTCTTCATCATTGTCTGATTCCAAAAACATATAAATATGTTATATTCGGATTAAAAACAAGCTCTGAAAATTAAAAATATAAACATTATGATGAAAATTAAATTTCCGAAATCGATTTAAAAACGGCAATTGCATCTTATTCCTTGTCCGTTCCTGATTCAAAAAACATATAGATATGATATGTTTGGATTAAAAACACATTCAGAGAGTTAAAAAGAATAGAGATATAGAAAAGTGTGCTATCCTCCTCAGCGCAACCGCTACCGCGCTTTTCTGGATTGTTAATTTCACTGCCTTTGCCACGAGCGGTGGACAGACGATGCTACGAGTGTACGGTCTTGCGGAAAAAATGCAATGCGTTCAGTTTCATTCTGTGAGTTCGACTGAGCTTGACTAAATGTTGTATTTTCGCCTTACGCGACTTGTTGTTTAGATCTGTTAGAGAAAAATTCGATTTTAACATCAATTAGCTGAAATGCAATCCCATAGTCTGGACTGAGACAACATTACTTGTTAAATCGCCTCAAGTCTTTGTAAAACAACACTTACTCACACTCACTCTCTCTCACACACACACACATCCCTCTCTGGAACCAACTCTCTCTCACACACACACACCATTCTCACGATGGCACCGGCCTGACACAACCACCCACTAGCCTGCATCACCACTCTCGCTCGCCACCACTCTCTCACACACAAACAATACACACACACACACACACACACACACCAGCATTCTCATCACGCTGGCAGCGGCCTGACACAGCCACCCAACACTCTCGCTCTGGGGCCGATCTGGATTCAACATTCTCTCTCTCACACACTAACACACACACCACACACTCTCACCACCACTCTCACTCTGGAACCAGTCTCTTTCGCTTTGGAACCGATCTGGAGCCAACATTCTCTCTCTCTCTCTATCTCTCACGGTGACACGCACACACTAACACACACACACACACACACACCACTCTGGCACGAGTCTGGAATATCCGTTATCATTCTGGCTCATCATGTCAAAACACACAAACTTTCACAAAAACATTGACCAGGGTGGGATTCGAACACTGTCGCTCTTATCGCCGCGGCTACTCTGCTCACTTGAAAGT
>NW_027127195.1:5000-68478 GCF_037325665.1 Littorina saxatilis
AGCTTTTCCATCCTCAACTTCTCCAACAATGACCTTGTCCAAATTTCACGCAAAGACTTCTTTGTTAACATGTCGAAAGCTGTGCAAGTTGTGGACTTGTACAACAATGGCTTGGTCCATATCGTCGATGGAGCTTTTGACGGCTACCCAAAACTGGAATGGCTACAGCTTGGAGGAAACAGACTTATGTTCAAGGATGTATTCAGCGTGAACTTCTTAGGCAACGTAATCGTCCTTGACACCGACTGCAATGGCTTGCAGGTGATAGGCCCATCAAGTGAAGCACATTTCGGTGTTAGGATCCTGTACATGGGCTGGAACAACATTAAAAACTTGGATTTGGCGACTTTTAATGTCACGCCTAATGTGTCTGATCTGTTCTTGCGGGACAATAAACTGTATGACCTGACCACTGCCCATATGCCAAATATACGCCATCTTAACCTTGGGAAAAACAGACTGTTCGACTTTCCAGAAACTTGTAACAGCACGAATGGGTCCTTCTTTCCCGAGCTCGTCAATCTGACGCTTGATTTCAATTTGATTTCTTGTATTGATCAAGTTTGCCTTCCTAAGGTTCAAAGTTTAGATCTCAGTTACAACTTTTTCCAGTATTTTGGGAGTATGACTTTCACTATACAAAATTTCCCCTCGTTGAAAAATCTTTATCTTAATCAAATGAAAATCAAGATGCATAACATAACACGATACGCATTCAACCATTCAGCGCTAGTAAGACTTGATCTGGGGCAGAACGAATTAGATTTCAACAGCACAGTTGATGATGATGCGTTTGCAGGCTGCGCAGGGCTCTTACATTTACAGTTGGAAATGAACAATTTCGAGTCCGTTTCTGAAGCAAAATTTTCACGTCTCTTTGGTTGCCTCACCAAACTTAGACATCTGGATATAGCAAAGAGTAAAGTTGGCGTAATTTACTCAGAAACATTTGCTAACTTCACAGATTTGAAATGGCTTTACCTTTACGGAAATGCCTTGACGTACACAAACACTGTACAAAAGGTCTTCCCATTGTAGTTTCTTTGACGTACATCCCGGATGGCGCCTTTGATCCGATGCTTAATCTGACCAATCTACACATTGACAACAACCGAATACAAACCATTTCTCCATTTACTTTCGGCGAGAAGGCTGTTAAACGGTAAGTGTCAAAACTATAAGTGTGTGTGTGTGTGTGTGTGTGTGTGCTGCAATAAAGGCCTTTTATTCTCTTGATCCAAAAGGTGTCCAGGCAATCCAATCGGTTATTGCTGAAATACAGCGCTTGGCAGTTTGGCAGACGTTTGTTTTTATCTGTGGGTTAATCCGCGTGTCCCAAAATAATATGAAGTAAGTAGTTCCTTTGAAGTCTCGGAAACCTGAAACGCCCAAATAATTATGACGTTTTATTACCAATTCAGTGCCCCATATGGCTTTTTGACCAATCAGGACGGATTCTAGCTGACACTCTAAATGTTATAACGGTCAGGCAGGGACCCTTTTTGTTTATCAAGCTAAAAATTAACAAGACAAAGTAAAAATTTAAATCAACAATATCAGCGTGATTTATTCTAAAAAATGACACTTCAAACGCTGTCAGATAATACTCTCTTTATCTAAAAAATACCGAAAAGCGAGTTTTGTCGGTGGGTGCTTTACGGAACAGCAAGACACCGCCCATCGAGTGTGCAATGCCGACCGGCTCACTTGAAATCTAAATTATCTAAGTTCGGAAAAATCAAGTGAAATTGCGTCACTCGCGTTACGTCAAATGTATCTTTACGTCATTTCTCATCCGCCTGGAGTCGGTTCTAAATCTGTCGCTCTCTGTTCAACAAGAAAAAAGCGAAGCAACCGAAACGCATGTTCAACATGGTTTATCTTGTGAGATTGTTGTGTGTCAAACGCATTTGACCTGTGAATATTCATCACGTCAGGTGTGTTACTCTGATTGGCTGACCTAGGTCACGAGAATTCTTTGACTGACAGGCATATTCAGGTAGGAGCGCTCAAGTTCCCATTGCGGCTGTTCTGTCTAATTCGCGGGGTGGCTTCGGAAATTTAATAAAACCGTTATTTCTAATATGCTGACTGTTAGCAAATGATAACAAACATGTCTCACGAACGATATCAGCATTCGCCTAAAAGGCTCATGCTTGATATCTTTTTTCTCGACATGTCTGTTATCATTTGCTAACAGTCAGCATATTAGAAATAACTCAAAATGTATCGATTGAACATAATGTTACATTGGATTTCCCTTCTTTGGACCATGTGACGTCAGAGGTCGACAAAAATTCATATTTAGGCGGCCAGCCGAGACTACAAAATAGTGCATATTTGTGTGCGTTCAATCGTTAAAACTAAAAGGAATTCTATCCAGAATCGATCGATACATGAAATGTTATTTGTATTTTTGACCAAAATATGACATTTTACAAAGATCTCGACAGTCATTGTTCACCTCGATCGCTAGCGCGGTCTCGAGGGAACACTGTCTGTCTCGATCTGTGTAAAATATAATATTTTGATCAAAAATACAAATAACGTATATTGTAGGCCTCTGACGTCACATGACTCAAAGAAGGGAAATCCAATGTTCAATCCATACATTATTTTGTCCCCGGAGTTTATAAGGCATGGTAAGTATAATCGTTAGAATAAGATTGAGTAAAAGTCTCAGTTTGTTTGCTGAGACTAGATGGTTTGCTCATGAATATTTAGAGACCTACTATTTGTGTTTTGCAGATTGAGAGTGTTAGGACTCCACAGCAACCCATACCAATGTACTTGTGACATTTTGTGGTTTAAACACTGGATAGAATCATCCCCACACACGTTTCGTGACCGTGACAAATACATGTGTGCCAATGTCCCAAACGTCGGGCTGCTGGACTTCGTGCTGAACAAGCAGGTGGGAAGGAAATCACGATTAACACTGTAACAGGCAAAGTTTGACAGTGATATCCTCCACGCTTTTAGAGCGCTAACCAGAGATATAGCGTGACATAGCAAAGTGTGTTGCACGTACTGTGAATGAAACTCACTGACCGGGGATAAGTGACGTTGTAAATCGCAACTAGGGTATTGTTACACTTTACCACTGTCCTTGGACATTGAGGGGTTGTCCAAGTAATCGGCCGGGAGGAAGGAAGCCCGGATAGATGCGACAGGAAAGCACTTAACAGTGCGTCGTATAACCGGTCTGAGAGGGAGATAGTGGCCAGATGACCAAGTGTGAAGGATCTGAGAAGTGACGGATCTGAGAAGCCGCCGAAATATCATAACTCTAGACCAGCATAGCTAAAATTCGACGGGATTTCGCGAAGTTATTGTAAGGTTATGGTTGTCCGTATAGTTGGACCATAGAGGTCACAGGACGAAAGGAACTGAGTAGACCGAGGTCGCCAGTGGAAGGAATTAGTATTCTGATACATTTCCTAGTGAACGGCCATAGACGCTGTGTAATTCTGTGTATGAACAGAGTTAAAATATGTCTATAAGATCTTAAGTACATAAGATATAATGAGTGTTTAGTAGGCAGAGCAGACGGTGATTTGAGTCTGCCGGAGTATG
The DNA here is from genome assembly GCF_037325665.1 of Littorina saxatilis. Classification (NCBI taxonomy): domain Eukaryota; kingdom Metazoa; phylum Mollusca; class Gastropoda; order Littorinimorpha; family Littorinidae; genus Littorina; species Littorina saxatilis. The sequence continues at coordinate 8,577 of NW_027127195.1, forward strand.
AACTGTAACTGTTTTTTCTGACTACACACGAGCCGTGATTCGATACCAGTAAAGTAGATATCGTGTGTCTGTGAGTTCACGGACTGTTTGTGTATTTCTCTACATAAATGAAGGGTAGAGGGTTTTGTCAGTAAAATTGTGCACCGGATTGTAATCTCGCTTTGTTTTTGCATCCAAACCTGTGAGTACCTGATTTTTGAATACCTAACATTTATGTTCATGATTGTGTGTATCCAGCCCTTTTATACAGCTCTCACTCAGTTCTATGTTAATTGAGCTCTCCCTTCTCCTTGATTATTGTACCCTTCCAACGAAACTTTCAATAATCACGTGTGCAGGCGTGCCTGTTGGGATCTGACGCTGCCTCCTTCACCATCGCCGTCACGTGTGTCCTTTTGTCCTTCCTGCTCCTCTTCGTCATCGCTTTCCGCTTCCGCTGGCGCATGCGTCTCTGGCTCTACGAGGCTTGCCGAGGGAGTCGCCGAGACAGACGTCATGCAGGGCGCCGATACCGTTATGACGTGTTCGTCGCATATGCCGCTGAAGATGTGGCCTGGGTGCAGCGAGAGTTACTGCCTGTGTTGGAAAGGGAGTGGGGGCTGAGACTCTGTATCCATCAACGGGACTTTGTGCTGGGAAAACACATCGTGGACAACATCTCCGACTGCGTCAGGGACAGCGAGCGAGTTCTGCTGGTCTTCTCGCCGCACTTTGCTCGCAGCGAGTGGTGTCAGTTTGAGCTCAAGTACTGTCAGTCAGGTCAACGTCATGGAGCGTGATGACGTCATGGTGCTGGTGGAGCTGCGGGAGACGCCGTCACGTGACATGACGGGCGCCATGTTGGCAGTGCTGCAGACTACCACCTACATTGAGTGGGAGGACGGGCAGGACGCCAGGCAGTCTTTCTGGGCACGCCTGCGTTTGGCACTGGATGACTGAGGGTTTCTTTTTCTTACCAACAGTATGACATTCTCCCTCGATCTCTGTCTCTGCATCTTGTCCTCTTGACTCTTTCCCCTCTCTGTTTCCTGACTCTGTTTCCTGACTCTGTTTCCTGACTCTGTTTCTCAGCCTCAGTCTCTGTGTTCATGTCTGTCTCTGTGTACCGATTCTGGTTCTACGCCTCAGTTTCTGATCCCCATTTCACTCTTGCTGTCTATGCTCTTTTTACATTTAGTCAAGTTTTGACTAAATGTTTTAACGTAGAGGGGGGAATCGAGACGAGGGTTGTGGTGTATGTGTGTGTGTCTGTCTGTCTGTCTGTGTGTGTGTGTGTAGAGCGATTCAGACCAAACTACTGGACCGATCTTTATGAAATTTGACATGAGAGTTCCTGGGAATGATATCCCCGGACGTTTTTTTCTTTTTTTCGATAAATACCTTTGATGACGTCATATCCGGCTTTTTGTAAAAGTTGAGGCGGCACTGTCACACCCTCATTTTTCAATCAAATTGATTGAAATTTTGGCCAAGCAATTTTCGACGAAGGCCGGACTTTGGTATTGCATTTCAGCTTGGTGGCTTAAAAATTAATTAATGACTTTGGTCATTAAAAATCTGAAAATTGTAAAAAAAATAATTTGTTTTTAAAACGATCCAAATTTACGTTTATCTTATTCTTCATCATTTTCTAATTCCAAAAACATATAAATATGTTATATTCAGATTAAAAACAAGCTCTGAAAATTAAAAAATATAAAAATTATTATTAAAATAAAATTTCCGAAATCGATTTAAAAACAATTTCATCTTATTCCTTGTGGGTTCCTGATTCCAAAAACATATCGATGTGATATGTTTGGATTAAAAACACGCTCAGAAAGTTAAAAAGAATAGAGATAAAGAAAAGCGTGCTATCCTTCTCAGCGCAACTACTGCCCCGCTCTTCTTGTCAATTTCACTGCCTGTGCATCGAGCGGTGGACTGACGATGCTACGAGTATACGCTCTTGCTGTAAAAATGCAGTGAGTTCAGTTTCATTCTGTTAGTTCGATAGTTGTAATTTTGCCTTACGCGACTTGTTTTCCTTTAAGTCTCCGTGTGTGTATGCCTCTCTCTCTCTCTCTCTCTCTCTCTCTCTCTCTCTCTCTCTCTCTCTCTCTCTCTCTCTCTCTCTCTGCCCCCCCTTCCCTTCGGTCTGATCTTTTGTTGGATTTCACTAAGTATTTGTGTTAAAACACTTTACCTATTTTTTCTTTAATTAAGTTTCATCCAATATCTCATACATTATTGACACGTGCAGGCTATTTTCCTTCCATTTCCGATAAGCATGGAAAATGAGGCCATGTTTAAGCCTTGACAAGGCTTGCTTTAGCTTTGTAAAGATACAAATCTTAAACAGACAGCTAACTTTAAAAAACAAACAAACCGACTTTTCTGTTCTAGAAAAACTATTCATTAATACAACGCATTGTACGAGTTCTCTTCGCGTTCACCCTAGAGGCTTGGATGCTTTGCTTCGATAATAATTCAATCAATCAATATGAGGCTTATATCGCGCATATTCCGTGGGTACAGTTCTAGGCGCTCTGCAGTGATGCCGTGTGAGATGAAATTTTATACGGCCAGTAATTGCAGCCATTTCGGCGCATATTTACCTTTCACGGCCTATTATTCCAATTCACACGGGTATAGGTAGACAATTATTAACTGTGCCTAAGCAATTTTGCCAGGAAAGACCCTTTTGTCAATCGTGGGATCTTTAACGTGCACACCTAATGAAAAATGATGTTTTGAATAGGGAGAAGTTTGCCAGTACTGCACTTCTGCTATATGTTTGTTTTTTAGTTTTGTGCTCTGTTCCTTGCATGTCTCATTGGTCAGAGTTTATATCCAGAATTATATTTTGGATGGAATGATTGCTAATATGTGTTGCTGACAAAACTTTTCACGTATGCATGTTTCCAATGATGTCCAGTCTTCACGTAAATACTCCCTGCACAGGTTGAACATTTCAACAAATGCAAGCATTGTTCACCTTTGTTTTATAAATACGTTTTTTTTTGTTTTTTTTCACACATTTAACTATTGAATCAATCAACCTGTCATGGGATTTAGGTGATGCTGCTGAATATAATGGTCCGGTGTTTGCTTTTCTGTGTACGGGATTTCTACATTCATACACTCATTGACACATTTTTACACACACAGTCACACACAGTCACACACAGTCATACACAGACATACTCGTGCATACGGGATGGTGACAACACGCACTCGAACAACACACACGGCACACAACGAATGAACATTTCAAACATTTCGCTATTAACTCAAATAAAAACATTATCGTCATTTAACTGAAATACCTAGGTTATAATAAAATACCTCTCGTCACACAGAACACACCGTTCGGCACTGTACCAACACACAGTCTTCCTTCTGAATCCTCCGAATATCTACAACACATCACTGACATCACTGCCGAAAGTCCTTGAAGTTACACACAGTTCTTTTTCTGTCCTCCGACACACACAAGAATGTCCGCTTTCATGTCTCAATTCTTCTTCCAGCTGCAGGTATTAAAATAAAGTCCGAACTACTCTAATTAACAAAAACACTTTCTTCCCACACCACAACAAACACATCCGCTCGCATCAGTCATCCCATCGCTCTCTGACGTATCACGCTTGCACGGTCACCACATTTACACAGAGGGGTGACAACATACGACGCATCGCACAGCACAACCGTCCCTCGCTAAAACAAAACACTGATTTTACCTATTCAAATTAGGCGAGTCGGCTATTCCGCCAGACCATTTCAATATGAATAGGGTTTTAGAGACTACTCGGAAATAATACTTATTCCACGATAGCTCAGGGGTACCGTGATCAGAAAAAAATACCACCAAATTTTCCCTTGACACAATCATCAAACCATATCACAAAATACCATTAAAAAAAACCCGTATCTTACACAATGACGTCAAGAACCATACTGAAACTAACAAAAGCATCAGCAAGTTTGTAATCGAAACTAGTTCCTGTAACTATTTCATAAATGACCCACACTCATCATGTCAATACTTGCATCTGAAAAGAGCCCCTCCCTCTCCCGATCCCCCCCCCCCCCCCCATCCTTACATTTTATCTGCTTATTTAATTATTTATTTATCGAGTTGTTTATTTGACTATTCAGTTGTTCTGTAATGTATTTATTGACTATTCAGTTGTTCTATTCATTCGTGCACTTTTTCTCTGCGTTCATTTTGTCACTTATCTATTTGTGTATTCCTTTATGTGGTTTTCCATTGTTTTCAAGCAAAGTATTAACATAAAATAGTGTTTTCTCTCAGAAAACTATTAACCTAAACAAAAATTAACGAACAATTAAGGTATTGATCCTCTGTAGTGTGAGAGTGTTTGTGTGTGTGTGTGTGTGTGTGTGTGTGTGTGTGTGTGTGTGTGTGTGTGTGCGACGGTGGTAAACAGAGCAACCACCAGGAATATAATCGAACTTCAAAATACTAAGTTCTCAGTGACATCCCCTTGACTACCGTAACACTTAGGTTGACAAAAAAGAAACATGCAAGGTATACAAAACTGACAAAATGGTCTCCAAGGGAGGCAATCCTGTTGCAATTCCAATGATAGCAAAAGTACGTACCTGAAACGTATTATGGCAGGCAAGCAACAACATTTTTTACTTTTGTCACCTTCCTCCTTGATTTAACAAAACATTAATAAGACAATAAGAATACACACCGGGAGGTGCAGAAACCACAGACACGCACGCTGTTTACCAGCCCAGGACACGGCCACTACCACCCTCTCCGCGGCCTCCACCACCGCCATCACCATAGACTCAACAGCAGCAAAATGTGAACAGTAATATTTGCTTCTTGAGTAAACTGTTCGCAGGAATACAAAGATGTACTGTTGAATCAAGGAAAAAGTTGACAAAAGCAGACCAGGAAAATGTATCAATCTAAAGCATTCCAAAGTTAACACACAGGCATTGACAGAAATAGACAGACACACAACAGTAACACAAACACAACTACACACGCGCGCATACACGGATACTAAAACACACAAACACACGCGCGCGCACACAACAATACTAACACACACGAACAGACACGCGCGCGCAGACACACACATCCACACACACCCACACACATCATGTATACACACACACACACACAGACTGCGCACGCACACACACACATACACACAAACATTGAAACACATACACACACATCAAATACATCCACACACATACACAAACCCACACAAAAACACTCAGACACATTCACACAAACACAAACATACACTCACACGTACGCATGCGGACACCCCCTGACGCACGCACACATACACACACACACACACACACACACACACACACACACACACACACACACACACACAATAACACACACACACACGCGCGCGCCCGCAAAAAACAAAAACATACACTCACACGTACGCATGCACACACACCCTGACGCATGCACACACACACACGCAAACACACACACACACACACACACACACACACTCTCTCTCTCTCTCTCACTCTCTCAAAATTATAATCTGCCTAGCAAAAAGAATACTTATGTACAGTACACCCTGCCAAAATTGGTTGAAGGAAGCAAAATCGATATGACCGACCGCTATTAATAGCAAGAGATTTTATGACAGCGGAGAACAAAGGTCCGACAGAGCCTTGTGCGAATGAAGCCGATGTAAACTACCTTTAAGGTTCTGTCAATGGCATGTACTTTAAATATTTGTGTTATTAATTTGTGTATGTTTATTGTTAGTCTGTGTGAGTATTTGTGTACGTGTTTGAGTACGTCCGTGTATGTCAGTGTTTGTGTGCACGATGTCAGTTTGTGTGTGTGTGTGTGTGTCTGTGTCTGTGTCTGTGTGTCTGTGCGTGTGCGTGAGCGCGCGCGTGTGTGAGTGTGTGTGTGTGTGTGTGTGTGTGAGGGGCGGGGGGGGAAGATACATATGTGAGTGTTACAGTATTTCAGTGTCACTGAGAGGGTGCATAATGCACATTGGTCTCTGCTTAAGGGCATAATATACCTGCGCAGTTACAGCGGCACAGACGACGCACGGCCTATTATTTATGCCGCAATAGGGATTATGACGAGTACAATTGGTCTGCTTTCCTTTCATGCAACGTGTAGTGGGCTGGGATAAGCTGCAGTGCGTCGTCGGTCCAGCTGAAGTTACATATGTGAGCGCCGGTACAAACACGACATTTTCAAAGTGTGTGTGAGTAAGCCGGAAACGATGTGAAGGTAAAACCTTCAGCCAGCAACGTAAGAGTGCAGCAGCACCTTTAACTCTTGTCAGTCAGCACTGAAGTCTCTGTGAATGGCTTCCAGGTGCAAAAAAAGATGCCAGGATTGGAAAAATGCCAATCACTTCAGCCTGCAATGTCAAACATTTACTTCAGCCAACGGCAGAAGTTCGCTCACATTTAATCAGTGTCATAAATATTTAACCAGGCACTGAACTCGTTTTGTCTATCTGACCATGTGGCTCAAGACCGACTCAAGACGTTATTCCTTTGAGGACCCAAAGTGTTCGAAAACAATACTGCATTTACGCATATTCTGGTAGCACAATAATGGCACGATCACAGAAAAATAACCAAAGAAATAGTAATCGCTCTTTATGCATACGACATGTGTACTGGAGTAAGCAAGAGTTGCCATACGGAACCTTTCTCCTGGCACCTGGGAATAAGAAGCATAGAAATGAACAAGCGACTTTCATCCTCTTTTAATACTTTCAAGAAGCAAGAATGAAAGTCACTTGTTCATTTCAATGCTTGTTATTCTCTCATGCAGGTGCTAGGAGAAAGGTTCCGTACAACTCTCGCTTACTCTATTACACATGTCGTATGCATAAAGAGTGCACGTGATTACTTCCCTTTGGTTATTTGATATCTTAACAACGCTCTGCCTCATTTCGCTTAAAGATTCTTTAAAAAAAATAGTGTTTTTAGCTCTCCCCCCCCCCCCCAAAAAAAAAGAAAGTTTGTTTTTATGACAATGCATACACACACACACAAATTAGTTCATATTTTGCGTTGGTTGTTTGTTTTGGGACCGAAGTTTGTTTTTTATTTAAACAAACGCATGTGGATTTTTATTGGCCAGAAATTGTGCGAGCTGTGCCCCCCTGGATGTCGGAGATGAATAACTTCCCTTGTATAATTTGCAAAACTCGATTCGGAAGTTGTTATATTTAACTATGATTCTTTGGGTTTTTTAAATTTTGTGTTGAAGAGTAAACAAACTCACACACAAAATACAAAACATTCTGGGGTCTGGAGTAAAGAATGAGTAGTTCGGTCGGGGAATCGGAAGCAATGATGTATTTCTTGGCCTTAAAAAAGCAGCAATACAAATCCCGTCGCGATATAACCTTCGCGGTTGAAAACGACGTTAAACACCAAATAAAGAAAAGAAAAGAAAGCAATACAGATATGATATGTTTGGATTAAAAACACGCTCAGAAAGTTAAAACGAAGAGAGGTACAGAAAAGCGTGCTATCCTTCTCAGCGCAACTACTACCCCGCTCTTCTTGTCAATTTCACTGCCTTTGCCATGAGCGGTGGACTGACGCTGCTACGAGTATACGGTCTTGCTGAAAAATTGCATTGCGTTCAGTTTCATTCTGTGAGTTCGACAGCTACTTGACTAAATGTTGTATTTTCGCCTTACGCGACTTGTTTTCCTTTCTCGTGTGATCTTGCTGCGAGGTTCCGCCTGTTACCAACCGAAAGAAAGAAGGGGCATAAACCTCACCAGAACCGCCCATTGGGATAAAGTATAGTGTATAAGTATATATCCCATGACCTCCCTTCTTTGTCTCTGTTACTTCAGTATGGGTATATATGTTGTATTTTTATAGCTCAATAAATACATCATGGACTCCAAAAAATATATGATAGTGCAGATTCCGATTTGGGCAAAGGACTACTTTCCTCCCGACCTTTGACCTCGCGCCGAACAATGTGACACATTTGTATGAAGTTCTAAAATCGTATTGCACGGCTCAGAAAACCATATCAGTTGCACGCAAAAATGAATCTCAGAACTGATCTGATGTATGAGATGCAATAAGCAAAAGTTTCTTTCATTATGAAAGCAATGCAGGTCGAAAAAAACGAACATTCAACTTACAAGATAACCAGATGCTAGCGAACCAAAACAAAAACACGAGTACCCTCCCCTTGCATCTTTAGCAGACGACTTTTGAGAATCTGTCGGTAGTGTGTTTTGGTGTGCGCCTTCAGCTATCAAACATCGGCTGTTTCACGTGTTTTGCGAGCAAGTCTACTCTTTTGCCTGGCTCTGCAGTAAGTCCACATATTTTTCCGTAATCCAGTCATATTCCTTCAAAATGCAATCAATCGGCGGTGACAGACGTGTCGGTCGCGTTTTCCTCTCACCCATACCAGTTTAAGTTCATCCATGCAAACACACTCGCAAAACAGTTTATCACGTAGATACATTTCAAATAGGGAGCAAATGGTTAAATCTAAACCTACATATTTGTTCCCTAAGATTTGCTTCTCTGTCAATAAGCCTAATTACACACGTTCGAGAAAAACAACGTGGAATCAATTCTGAATCGAGTAGGCCTAAGCCAAGTGGGTCCCAAACCCGTTTCGCCCGTTCTGCCGACCTGAAACGCAAAACAAAAGAATTGTGCGCTTCAACTAAATTAATTTCTATTCGACTTCATTACTTTCTTGCAACTTATGAACCTTTACTTAAAGCTTTTAAATGGTCTGAAAGTAGTGTTACCGCGTACTTATCGATGCACTCATTCGTTTTATTTTTTCAGCGACGGTCACTTAGTTTAAGGTTGCAAAAGGGCTAAGTCTCGCTGGCAACAGTTTTACCCTGCACAGATCGCAACAGTGCCGCTAGTAGTCTACACTTTGTGTTTGATGGTAGAATGGGATATACAGATTACAACACTCGTGGTTTTTTATATGGCTTGTATTTCAGTCAAGACCCAGCGGGAATATCAATCGAGAGCCACTCGCCAGAGGCTCGTGTCTCCCGATGATATTCATCCGCTGGGTCTTGACTGAAATACAAGCCATATAAAAAACCACTCGTGTTGTAACCTATACATATATATGTATATATATATATATACTAGATGAATACCCGCTTCGCCGGGTAGCCGGCTTCGCCGGGAAGAAGTAGAGCCGAATACCCGGCTTGAGTGGCGCACCGTACGCCGGCTTCGCCGGGTCCGAACCATGGACCCGCCAAACTTAGGTCCCACCCAGATTCGTGGAATGGGAACAGCAGGAAAATGATTCAGAGGCCATAATGCCATTCCTGATCATATCATGTCGTGTTCCATCATTGTCGACGACGCCGAATGTAACCGAGTGCCGAAACACCACAATCACCTTTGGAGGCGAAGTCCACTCAAACAGGTTTGAGACTTTAGAGCTTATCTCTAAGCCCTTTTAAATCTGTTATGGCTTCTCAGAGGAAGGCCTGAACATACAGCCACATCAAAGCCGCCAGACCACATCACACACAGAACTCTACAATACACAGGTATTGCCTACACACCCATACAAACACACACACACACACACACACACACACACACACACACACACACACAGAAGCCGTATATATATATATATATATATATATAAGTATAAATATATGGAGATAGATGACAGTGTATTTTTCGCGTGGCTATAAATTGATTCGACCTTTGCACTTTTACAGTGAGGACAACTTACGGGTGCAAGATATATGTCTATATGTATAAATATATAGAGATAGATGACAGTGTATTTTTCGCGTGGCTATAAATTGATTCGACCTTTGCACTTTTACAGTGAGGACAACTTACGGGTGCAAGGAAAGCGTTCTGGACACTGCGGTGACCTTCTAAAAATAGTAACGGAACGGGAATATCCGAAGCTGCTTCTCATAGCGTAGCGAAGGAAGGGAGGTAAACGCTGAAAACACTGGAGAGATAAGGAAGAGTTACTGGTAGTGGATCCCGGAGAAAAAAAAACAAAATCGGTTTGCGCTGCGCGCTGAGAGCACGTGTTGAAATATCTCATCGACCAGATTGTGTCCCGGGTGAACGTGAATATGGCCACCAAATTTGAAACAGATCCATCGAGAACCTTGGCCGCGCATCGCGAAGAGACACACAGACACACAGACACACACACAGACAGACACAAGTCGTATATATATATGTCACAGTGGAAAGTGGAATCCAGAGGAATCTGAGATTCCCCTAGGGGAAAGTAGAATTCCAGTTTCCCCTCGAGGAAACTGGAATTCTACTTTCCTCTGGATTATTGCCAGATGAAACTGGAATTCCAGTTTCCTCTAGGGGAAACTGGAATTCAATCTCTAGGGGAAAGTAGAATTCTACTTTGCCCTAGTGGAAACTGGAATCAGACTTGAAAATTGCTTAATTTTGTGCCAGATTTTACTGAACTTTAGAACATAGTCCTGCTGACCGACTCAGGTTTTTTTCAGCATTTTACCCAAAACACATGATTTTGCCATCTGGTGGGTGCGCGTGATGCGTGAATCAAGGTCGTTTCATGATATGAACCTCTGACAGTCTGGCAGGATCTGCTGCATTCAAAGAGGGAAACAGCACACTGTTCATGTCAACCAGTTCCTCACCACGCAACCAATTTTTCACAATACCAGCATCTCACAACCACCCACTGTTTTGGACTCGAGCACTTTACAAGTGAGCAGCCTAACATCTGTGTTGGTTCTATCGGTACTGTGGATTTTAACTCCCACTGTGTTGCCCTCTGAAAACGACTTCGTCACATCTTTCAGTTTCTTTTGGTACCGAGATTCTTGGCGCCTGGCAGCAGTCAGGAAGTTTCTTCTTGCAGCCAACCGCTTGTCTCTGTGAACTGCACTGGCCTCATTTTCAACCACCGCACTGCGTCTCCAAAGAACAAACTGTCCAACTTCTAATGGCTCTTGCATGGGATTTCCCTCTGTGGGCACACATGCAGGGTCAAACACTTGATCAACAGACATCACAGCAAGCTCACTTGGATTTATTTTCATACCATTAACAGAGGGAATGTTCGTGTGTTCTGTTCCTGCACCGACAATGTGGTTTTCACTCAAGAGGAGATACTGTCTTCCACGCTTTCTGTTCTCATTTGAATCATTGTTGACTGACTCGACAGCATGAACTGCACCGCTGTCATGACTGCCAGACTGTGGAACCGCCCCATTCTGACCCTCCAGCTCCAAACCCACACCACTGTGGCTGCCGCTCTCGGACTGCAAAAACCCATCAGTCTGACTCCGCAGACTGTGAAAACCAGTCATTCTGACTCCCAGGCTGTGAAAACCCGTCATTCTGACTCCTAGGCTGCGAAAACCCGTCACTCTGACTCACAGGCTGTGAAAACCCCTCATTCTGACTCCCAGGCTGCGCAAACCCGTCATTCTGACTCCCAGGCTGCGCAAACCCGTCATTCTGACTCCCAGACATGGAAATTTCACACGCAAGACTCTCCAACTGTGATACCTCACTACTTTGACTCTGGTTACCACTTTCACCCCATGACTCTCCAAGCCTGTACCTCCCTGACTTTCACACTGTAAAACTGCATCACTGTAACTTTCATGCTCGAGCCGACCATCCCGAGCTTGTACAGCTTTATGGCCCAATGTTTGAATTTTGAACCCTCTGGACTTCTCGTCCAAACTGAGCACCCGCAGAGCTTGTTGTAATAAAACAAGTTCTAAGTCCAGTAAAATCTGGCACAAAATTAAGCAATTTTCAAGTCTGATTCCAGTTTCCACAAGGGCAAAGTCGAATTCTCCTCTGGATTCCACTTTCCACTGTGACTGTTCAAGTCTGATTCCAGTTTCCACTAGGGCAAAGTAGAATTCTACTCTCCCCTAGAGATTGAATTCCAGTTTCCCCAAGAGGAAACTGGAATTCCAGTTTCATCTGGCAATAATCCAGAGGAAAGTAGAATTCCAGTTTCCTCGAGGGGAAACTGGAATTCTACTTTCCCCTAGGGGAATCTCAGATTCCTCTGGATTCCACTTTCCACTGTGACATGTATATGTATAGATATTTGCAATACAGTAATGGCTTTTCAGTCAAACTTTCGTCAGAGCTGTACATCAAAATGCAGTGAATCATAATCAGATCAACTTTAATTTATTTTCTAAGAAGATTTTTGTCTTCTCCTTTACTTCAACAACGGGGCGGGGATGTAGCTCAGTCGGTAGCGCGCTGGATTTGTATCCAGTTGGCCGCTGTCAGCGTGAGTTCGTCCCCACGTTCGGCGAGAGATTTATTTCTCAGAGTCAACTTTGTGTGCAGACTCTCCTCGGTGTCCGAACACCCCCGTGTGTACACGCAAGCACAAGACCAAGTGCGCACGAAAAAGATCCTGTAATTCATGTCAGAGTTCGGTGGGTTATAGAAACACGAAAATACCCAGCATGCTTCCTCGGAAAGCGGCGTATGGCTGCCTAAATGGCGGGGTAAAAACGGTCATACACGTAAAAGCCGTGGGAGTTTCAGCCCATGAACGAACAAACAAACAAACTTCAACAATGCGCACAATCGCTGAAGGTACTACCTATGTCACTATGATTCTTTCCATGAAAACTTCACTGATAAGTTACAAATTCTATTAGCTTGTAATGTCTGGGACTTTAATGGCTTTTTGTGTTACGCCTGTGGGAAAATAGAAAGAAAGAGGAGAAAGGAAATTATAAACATCAAACACCTCTCTGCAATTATGTTTCAAAAAAGGAAAACAAATCTCAAAAAGCTGAAAGCACATTCACTTACATTAAACAAACTTAACTTAGTCCAGCGCGAAAGCTTTTAGTAAGGACATATCAATTAAATCAATCTCAGTCTGTACAAACATGTCACGATATTAAATGACGAGATATCAACTTTGTCCTTGTTTTAAATAACAATGGAAAAGAAACACATGTCGTATGCATACAGAGCGCTTACTTCCCTTTGGTTATTTGATCTCTAAACAACGCCCTGCCTCATTTCGATTAAGATCTTCACTGTTAAGTTAATGTCTGGGACTTTGATAGCTTTTTTAGTTTCGCATGTGGGAAAATAAAAAGAAAGAGGAGTAAAGAATTATCAAACATTAAACACCCCTCTCAGCAATTATAATACAAAAAGAGAAACAATCGCAAAAATCTTTAAGCACATTCCAAAACATAAACATACTTCACTAAGACCAGCGCGTAGGCTTTTAGTACGGGAAAAAAAGTGAAATCAATCTCAGTTTGTACATCGATGACAAGATATCATATCATGAGATGTCAGCTTTTTCTTTGTTTTAATGGAGACAAAATCAGAATAACAATGGAAAAGAAATGTCCCACAAGCACTACCTAAACTATCTTGAAATAGAATCCTCGTTCATTATAGGTAGTCTTCTGGTATCTACCCTTTCAACCAGCACCTCTGTGGTCCAGCGTAACAAAACATGTAAACATCTATACTGAATGATATGGTGCCACCTTTACGTAATTCTCATTCAAAAACACACGTCATACAACCTGTAACGATAAAATATCCTTCTAATTCAGAAATATACCACTTATCCAGGTATCATTCAACTCATTTTCCTGATTATGTAAATAAGCTAAGCAGTAATATTGAGACTTTATCTTTCAAATGTTTTGTGCAGAGTTACATCGTTGATTTTTAACACACACACAAAAAAGAAATCTGAGAAACTTTCTAAGATCCTAACCTTGTAAATTGTTTTGAATGTTCCCCATTTTCTTGTTGAAAATCTGAAACGTAAGTCTGATTCACGCTTAGACGCAAATTCCACATTTGACACCAAGCAGGCGTATGATTGTTTAAAGGCCTTTGGATGCTCCACTAAAAACACAAGTGTCATCCCTTAAAATAAGAGAAATCCTGACTCCAGTCCCGCTGCTTCACACTTGAACGAACTCAAACAGTATGTTCTTAATATAAATAATAATGTTCTAAATTAACTTTATCAAAATGGAAACAGCAAAGGTGACACACTTTCCTTTTGTCAAACGCCAACGTCTCATTCACAATGTAAACCAAACATTGATCAACAACTTGGAAGCCTGGTTTTGCTATCGGCTGTTGCTTGCGTAACTACCTTCTTCTTCTACAGTTTTTCTCTACCTTTTTTTCTACGTTATTATCCGTGTAAATATGTGATTAGATTAGTCCCCTCTCTGGGCGAGGGCTGGTTGAAAAAAAAGCTCGTTGTATTGCTTATGCCACAACCCTCGAAAAATAAAATTTGATTTGATTTGATTTGATTCTTCTTCTGCGTTCGATATCATGGCCGTTAAATCTTCAGGTCGGTGGCTGCCATGAAGTCCGCAGTCTTCTGTAGATCGGCAGCGGGTCCCCAGAGCTTGGTGCCCAGGCTGGTGTCTTCTGGCCAGTAGTGCTGGCGTGCTGTCTCCAGGTGATGACATGTTTGTAGAACGTGCTTAGGAGTTCCCTCCTCTGAGCCGCACTCACATTTGGCTGTGTCGCTGATTCCCAGTCTCTTCAGGTGGTTTTTTTTGTCCAGTTTGTTGATTTGGTCTTCCTGTGGGTTTTAGTTGTTGTTGCATAACTATCAAAGAGCATCAGTTCAAAATAGTTTTCATGTCTATGGTACGATTGCAAAATCAAACGCTTTCTCATAATCGACAACAATGGGTTATTGCATAGGCCGTCGGCCCATTGAAAAAAAAGGGAACAGTGGGCTGGGGAAATAAACAAAAACTCGAGAGAAAAAACACAATAGTTGGAAGTTCTGACTGTTGGAAAACGCGTCACGGATACCGTATTGTGGTCAGTGTCTTTTCTCAAATTGTCTTGGAGCATTCCCGCGACCGATAAACAGTCCATCAACCAAGACAGAAAGAGAGAGAGAGAGACCGAGACAGAGACAGAGACACACAGAGACAGAGATAACAGTGAGATAGGAGACAGAGACACACAGAGACAGAGATAACAGAGAGATAGTAGACAGAGACAGAGACACATACAGACAGACAGGCAAAGAGAGACCCTCAGTCATCCAGTGCCAAACGCAGGCGTGCCCAGAAAGACTGCCTGGCATCCTGCTCGTCCTCCCATTCAATGTAGGTGGTAGTCTGCAGCACTGCCAACATGGCGCCCGTCATGTCACGTGACGGGGTCTCCCGCAGCTCCACCAGCACCATGACGTCATCACGCTCCATGACGTTGACCTGGCAGTACTTGAGCTCGAACTGACACCACTCGCTGTGAGCAAAGTGCGGCGAGAAGACCAGCACAACTCGCTCGCTATCGCTGACGCAGTCGGAGATGTTGTCTACGATGTGCTTGCCTGCCTCAAAGTCCCGCTGATGGACGCACAGTCTCAGCCCCCACTCCCCCTCCAACACGGGCAGTAACTCTCGTTGCACCCACGCCAGATCTTCAGCGGCATAAGCGACGAACACGTCATAACGGTAACGGCGCCCTTCAGCCAATAGCTGACGCCGTCTGTCTTGACGACTGGCTCGGCAAGCCTCGTAGAGCCAGAGGCGCATGCGCCAACGGAAACGGAAGACGATGACGAAGAGGAGCAGGAAGGACAGAAGGACACACGTGACGGCGATGGTGAAGGAGGCAGCGTCAGATCCCAATAGGCACGCCTGTAATCATGGACTTTTGCTGTATCCTCTTTGGTGGAAAGACCGAAGAGCAACTATGGATGCATTCAAAACGCAAGAGTGAGCGAGAGATACGAAGAACCAGTCTTCTAGCACACCGATTGGATTACACTAATACATGGAATACACCTATTACTAGCAAAGGGGTTTCTGTAAAAGATGGTGTGGTATGCTCCCATGTCATATTGCAGTAAACACTTGTCTATAAACTCCTAAACTTAAAAAATTGCTGACACAGTTCTCTCTTTTTATATTTAGTCAAGTTTTGACTAAATATTTTAACATCGAGGGGGAATCGAAACGAGGGTCGTGGTGTATGTGCGTGTGTGTGTGCGTGCGTGTGTGCGTGTGTGTGTGTGTGTGTAGAGCGATTCAGACTAAACTACTGGACCGATCTTTATGAAATTTGACATGAGAGTTCCTGGGTATGAAATCCCCGAACGTTTTCTTCATTTTTTGGATAAATGTCTGATGACGTCATATCCGGCTTTTCGTGAAAGTTGAGGCGGCACTGTCACGCCCTCATTTTTCAACCAAATTGGTTGAAATTTTGGTCAAGTAATCTTCGACGAAGCCCGGACTTCGGTATTGCATTTCAGCTTGGTGGCTTAAAAATTAATTAATGACTTTGGTCATTAAAAATCTGAAAATTGTAAAAAAAAATAAACATTTATAAAACGATCCAAATATACGTTTATCTTATTCTCCATCATTTGCTGATTCCAAAAACATATAAATATGTTATATTCGGATTAAAAACAAGCTCTGAAAATTAAATATATAAAAATTATTATCAAAATTAAATTGTCGAAATCAATTTAAAAACACTTTCATCTTATTCCTTGTCGGTTCCTGATTCCAAAAACATATAGATATGATATGTTTGGATTAAAAACACGCTCAGAAAGTTAAAACAAAGAGAGGTACAGAAAAGCGTGCTATCCTTCTTAGCGCAACTACTACCCCGCTCTTCTTGTCAATTTCACTGCCTTTGCCATGAGCGGTGGACTGACGATGCTACGAGTATACGGTCTTGCTGAAAAATGGCATTGCGTTCAGTTTCATTCTGTGAGTTCGACAGCTACTTGACTAAATATTGTATTTTCGCCTTACGCGACTTGTTATCATTGTACTAATCTCTCTGTTATAGTACTTGTGCCTGTTCGATGTTTCTGTCTAAATTTTATTTTGAGACATGAAATGTACAAAGACAAAGGACATTTTGCTGCTCTTAGACAAATGCCAAAGATTCACAGACACAGGGATGACCAAATCGTCCGCCAGGTTGCCAGGGGCGAGTAACAAATGCGCCACGCTAGTAGAAACCGTCTGGCAGCTTGCCCGGCTGGCCAGAGAAAATGCTGGTCAAATGTAAAACAACTTTCGATGTTCAAAGTCATTGAAACATTTTACAATGCAGGAACTTCTGTCGTCTGCAAAAACGCTGCCATGTTGTTGTGAAACGAAAACTGCCGAGGCATTTGGCAGTTCATTCGCACTGCGGCTTGGCTAATTGTACGGGCTAGTGACTTTCTTGCGGTTACTCGCCCGGCTGGCGAGTTACATTATGAGATTTGGGCATCCCTACAGACAGCAGAACGACTGCACTTTTCAGACTCACCTGTTCGTTCAGTACGAAGTCCTGGAGGGTGACGTGATGGAGATTGGCACAGACGTAAGGGTCACCATAATTAAAGATGTGTGGCCTTGATTCCAACCACTTCTTGAACCACAGGATGTCACAGTTACATTGGAAGGGGTTGTTGCCCAGGTTTAACATTTGAAACCTGCAAAATGAAAATCGTACCTCCTTCTGAGGAGCGTGTCAGCTCTCTTACGAACCGAACACTCTTATCAATTGGTCTCACAATGCAACACCCTGACATTAACAGGAAGGCAAAAGGGTTGAGCTAATCACTTGTCGGGCCTGGTTTGATACATTATGACAATAGTTGACATTCACCTGTGATCTATCCATTTTTTGCCTGTGCAAGTGGTTTCTGAGTTTTGCCTCTTCGATAAAACGTCACGGACTACGTGAAGAGGGGGTACCGCAACATTTAAACATGCCATGTATAGCCCCTCTCTCTTTAACGCACGCAAGCACACACACACACACACACACACGCACGCCCGAACGCACGCACGCACACGCACACACACACACACTCCCGCACGCCCGAACACACACACGCACACACACACACACAAACACACACACACACACACTCTCTCTCTCTCTCTCTCTCTGTGGCGTTCTCTCTCTCTGCCTCTTTTGATAGATTCTCTCTCTTTCACACTTACCGTTTAGCTACCTTCTTGCCGAATGTAAACTGAGAAATGGTTTGTATTCGATTGGAATCCATGTGGAGAAAGGTCAGACTCTGCATCCCATCAAAGGCACCATCCGGGATGTATGTCAAAGCATTTCCGTAAAGGTATAGCCAGGTCAGGCCTGTGAAGCTGGCAAAGGTTTCTGAGTAAAGAAGTCCAACTTTACTCTCTCCTATGTCCAGAACTGTAAGTTTTGTGAGCGAGCCAAAGAGATGCGAAAACTTTTCCTTTGACACAGATTCAAAATTGTTGGAACCTATTTGCAGATGGGACAGTCCCGTGCATCCTACAAACGCATAACTGTCAACAACTGCAGCATTTGCAAAATCCAATGCGTTCTTCGCCAGATCGAGGTTTTCTAGCGCTGAATGATTGAATGCGTATCTCGCAATGTTCCGCATCTTGGTTTGCATTTCAAACAGGGTAAGCTTTTTAAGAGAGGGAAAGTTTCTTTGAGAGAAAGTGTCACTCATAATATATTGGAAAAGGTTGTAACTGAGCTCTAGATGTTGAACCTTTGGTAGGCAAACGTGGTCGATACAAGAAATCATATTGAAATCAAGAGTCAGATAGACCAGCTCAGGAAACAAGGAGTCATTGGTGCTGGTACAAGTTCGTGGAAAGTGGAACAATCTGTTTCTTCCAAGGTTAAGATGAAGAAGATTTGACGTGAGGGCTGTAGTCAGGTTATATAGTTTGTTGTGCCGCAGAAAAAGTGTCGACAATATGGGTGTGACATTGAAAGCTGCCATATCTAATGATTCAATGCTATTCAAGTTCATGTTGAGCTGTGTAACACTTGAACTACTGAAGTTGACACCTTTATCTGGTGGACCTACTTCTAGGTATCCCATGCATTGGACATCAAGGTTTTTGACCGTTGCTGGGAAGTTCACGGCGAAGACATCTTTGAACGAAAGAGGGTTCCCTCCAAGCTGAAGCCATTCGAGTTTGGACAAGCGATCAAACACTCCTGGGACGATATGGACCAAATTGTTTTTGAACAAATCCACGACTCGCACGGTGTCAGACACATTAGCGAAGAAGTCTGTGCTTGAAATCCGACGAAGAGCATTGTTGGAAAAGTTGAGGATCCGAAAGCTGCCTTCATCGTAGGGAACGTAGGTGAGATTACCGTAGTGTGAAGAGCAGTCCAGAGTGGTGTTGCTGCAGCGACAGAGGTCGTTGTCAGGACACTGATGTCTGGGTGGATGACTTTCTGGTACCCGTGTGCTCCAGCATGTTGGAGGCCGAACACAGGTTGAAGCTTCACATCCCGATGTGCCGGGCATCAGCCACAACAGGACTAGTACCATATGTGAACCTAACATGACGCGGAGGGATGAAGGCAGGTTTCGGTGGGCTTTGTACATGACGGTTGGTTTACCTCAATACAAGGTCTCTGTGGCTGATGAGTTTTGTTGTTCCCCACACGATACTTTATGTATAAATGGACTAAGATAAAATTGGCGGCATTAAACAGTGGCGTTTCTATTATTACCTGTTCGAAACTCGAATGAGACTTGAAACTATAGAGCTAATTCAATTAGCTGTTTTGTCGTTCGTGTCTGTCTTTTTCTCATCAGGCCTGCAGAAACCTAACTATTTTTCAGTCTTTAAACAATCCTTGATGTAAGTATAAACGGTTTACAACAATCAGCCTCCCACAGAAGAACAAGATCCACACTCATACTGAACACAGTCGGACTCAAAGCTTACACTGCGTCTGAAACATTCCAACAGGTTAGAGCATGTCGAAACCTCGCTCTTGCCCCACAGGAAAATAAGAAATAACAATGGAGTCTCTTATTTTAATGCAATTGATTGTGTGTTTTATTTTGTATCTCAACTCCAAGCGGTGAAAACAATCGAAGTAGAGTTTCAAAACCGGAAATATCAGTTCAACAAAAGCACGTAGCGGGTGGAGAGCTTGAAAAATAGCACGTCGTGTAGAAACTTAAAACGTTTGTGCATGTTTAAATCTTGTTAGCTTGTATTACGCCCTCTATTTTTAATTATCTGAAATCCATCTTTAGTAAGCGCTGAAAACAATAGAGTTTCAAAAACGGAATTATCAGTTCAACAAAAGCACGTGGCGGGTGGTGAGCTCGGAAATGGGCACGTCGTATAGAAACTTAAAACGTACGTGCATGTTGTAAATCTTTTTAGTTTGTATTACGCCCTCTGTGGTTCTATATCTTACATTTCAGTGTTTTGGTGGGGTGGGTGTGAGGGGATGCAGTTTGGAAAAAGAGAAACACTTCTGTCACCGAGCATCTGATCTCTGAAAATGTATTGTTTTTACATTTAGTCAAGTTTTGACTAAATGTTTTAACGTAGAGGGGGGAATCGAGACGAGGGTCGTGGTGTATGTGTGTGTGTGTGTGTGTGTGTGTGTGTGTGTGTGTGTGTGTGTGTGTGTGTGTGTGTGTGTGTGTAGAGCGATTCAGAGAAAACTACTGGACCGATCTTCATGAAACTTGACATGAGAGATCCTGAGTATGGTATCTCCAGACGTTTTTTCATTTTTTTGATAAATGTCTTTGATGACGTCATATCCGGCTTTTCGTGAAAGTTGAGGCGGCACTGTCACGCTCTCATTTTTCAACCAAATTGGTTGAAATTTTGGTCAAGTAATCTTCGACGAAGCCCGGACTTTGGTATTGCATTTCAGCTTGGAGGCTTACAAATTAATTAATGAGTTTGCTCATTAAAGTTGTCATTAAAATCGATTTTTCGCAAACAGATTTAAAATTGATTGCATCGTATTCTTCATCACATTCTGAATCTAAAAATATAATACATATGTCATGTTTACTCTTAAAATGTGATCACAATTAACGAAAATAGATTAATTAGTCTTACGATTAAAATTTAAGAAATCGATCCAAAAATGATTTCATCTTATTCTTTATCATTTCCTGATTCCAAAAACATATAGATATGATAGGTTGTATTCAAAACAAGCTCAGAAAGTTAACAAGAATACAGAAAAGCGCGCTTTCCTGCTTAGCACAATACGCTACCGCGCTATTCTGGCGTGTCAATTTCACTGCGTTTTGCACGTGGGAGGTGAGCGATTTCCTTCTCGCGGGGATTGACGAAGCTGTACTGTCTTGGTGAAAAAATACAGTGCGTTCAGTTTCATTCCGTGAGTTTGACAGCTTGACTAAATGTAGTAATTTCGCTTTACGCGACTTGTTCTGCTTCTGGTCTCACTATTCGTACACCGCATTTAAATGATACTAGGGAGATGATACTATGAGCTGTTCTTGAATTTGCAAAAGAGTGTTTATAAGAAGGTATACAGATAGGCAGACGGACAGACATGGACAGACAGACAGACAGACAGACAGACAGACAGACAGACAGACAGACAGACACACACACACACACACACACGATACACTGAGGATAAAAAATTAAGAGACACGCCTAAACTGAAGTAAAAAAAAGTTTTAATGTAACTTGATAATAAAAATTTAAAAAAAGCATCTATATTCTCGCTTGCAAAAGAACAAGAAAGTACACAGAAACACATGTTTACTGCACTAATGCAAACCCAGTGCGTGGTGCAAGAGTTAAGACTTCAAAAAGGATGTTTAACTCAAACCAGGACAGTGATCAAAACTGAAACATCATAATATATTATATTTATATATATATATAATATATATATAAATCTTAATCCGACTTAGGTCGACCAAATGTCGCCCTAAAGCCCCCATTTTACAACACTTTCGATTTAGGGCGACCGAAAGTCGGTCGCTCTAAGTTTTGGCGTCTTTTCTCCAATTCTATTGGCCTGACAACATTGGCCTCGTGCGCTATCGAGGAGACAGTGCCTAACGTTTCTTGCTTGTAAATCGCACGAACTTGGGATTTACCGTTTGAGTCATCTGAACTTGAAACAACTACAAAACACAACAACAACAACAACAGCATGGTTGTGCTTGTCGGGTTATTCCCATAAGGCGCCTGTACTTGTCCCGCTCCATTTTAAGACCAGTGGCCTATGCCGGCGATAGAACTTCGGAAAAGTCGCGCATGTGCAGTATAATGTTATTATCGGAAATGCCAATGGCAGCGAAATCTAACTCGAAAGCTTGTGCTAAGAAACGTTTCAAAACCAAGCTTTATGGACGTTTTTATGACTACTTACTCCAGCAGACATCAACTTGTGGTCGACGTGCGTGGGTTTTGCTCAAAATACGTAAGTATTCGTCAGTTTGGCTTCTCGAATTAAGTTTTAACTTAATCTCTGTCTCGAACCAAATACTGAACGAATCGTCGGTAAGCTTACCACACTGTCATACTCATAGTGACATCCCTGATACATTTGTACAGGTAAACATGGCTGTTTGCTGAAAAATCGTTGTGAAAAATTGTAATGTCTCTGAAGTTTGATTCAGTCCGTAATTCATTCAGTGATTCATTTTGATGGGACGTCAACCCATGGTGAGGCTAATAATAATATTGTTTTGATCTGTATTCTGCCAGTGCCATTGCCAACTGCCATGGTTGTTCTTGTGGAGTTCTAGAACAAGCTCTTGTTTGAATGACCAGCTAAATGCTAATACTAAATAAGTACATTATTTTTGCATCAGCGGGGTATACAAAATATTTTATAAAAAAAATACCGCATGGTTTTGCTTGACCAAATCATTTATCAGCTAACAATATGCTTTTATTTCAGTTGGACCTGACTTGAGCATGGTTCCGTTGTCTCCGCAACAACAGCTTGGTTGAGATACAGGCATGTCCAGTTTTCAGCATGTGCAGGCTGAGTGTGAAGATCTGATGGCTGATCTAGACACAACATAAGCTGCTTGACACTATTCCAAGGTAAGCAAGAAGCTTTGAAAATAGTTACTTTAAGTGTTACTTAGTGAGTGTACATTTTTGTGGGTGAACCATCAGTAACCGTCCCCCCCTCACACATACAAACACACACACACACACACACACACAAACTTGGGTTTGTACTACAACTATTAGTATTAAATACTCTTCATAAATGAGTTATGTAATTCAACAGAGGTTTGAAGTCATTATGGTTTTGCAAATTAGTAAGAGACCATGTGGGTGCATGGATTCAGTAATGCGTAATTAATACATGCAATACTCCTGCTGGTGAGTTCACTACAAACAGGTACTACATTAGAACTAGTGAGTAGTCTATGTTATTTGTTAATGAGGATGGTTCATCGTAATCTCACTGTCATGATACTATTGCCATTGACAGTGCTAGATCACTTCATAAAGTTATTTTAGTAAGTAATCATATCATATTGATAATTTTGATATAGTGATTTACTGACGGTGACAATGACATGTTATCTTCATACTATTCCAGGTACAAGATGCTGAACATGCAGATATCAAGGGCTTGGGATTTCGGCTCCTGGAATCCTACAGATCAACTGCTAGTCTAATGTAAGGATTTTATTCAACCTTCCTGTTCTGCTGTTAGTTTGTTTTTTAAATTTGAGATCAGAAGAATAGGTTCCATAAGAAAATTTCTCACTGTTGATGCCACTAAAACTCTCGTTACATCCTGCATTCTGTGTAGATTAGATTACTGCAACTCCCTTCTCATGGGCTGCCCTGACTGCACTCTCCAACCCTTGCAAAAAGTACAACACTCTGCAGCACGTCTCATTTTCAGAGCACAGCATCGACAACCCTGCACTCCTCTCATGAAAGAACTTCACTGGCTTGCTGTGTCTGAACGTATTCGGTATAAAGCTGCCTGCTCTGCTGCAAGATCATCTCTGAATCGGCACCTGCCTATCTTTCGGAACTGGTCTCCCTCTACACTCCCTCTCGCACCCTTCGTTCTTCTTCTGATGCTCGACTTCTCCGTCAAGGTCGCTTTAAACGCAAGGCTCATGGCTTCCGCACGTTTTCGTATCATGGCCCTCAGTTATGGAATTCACTCCCCTTTCAATTACGTCACTCTCCATCCATTTCATCTTTTAAGTCCAATTTGAAAACTCACTTGTTCCAACAACATTACGGATAGTTCCTTAGGCCAAACAAAAAAAATAGTCTGTTTACGGTAACATAGGCAAACAAAATAGGGTCGGTAGGTCGGGAATTTTTTTTCTCCAAAATAATACATATTTTTAAGTTATTTTGCCCAAAAACAGACTTTTTTTTTCTTCCCCCAAATGCCAAAAACAAGTCTAGGGTCGCGCGAAAAAAATATGTTCGGTCGGGATACCGTAAACAGACTTGTTTTTGTTGGCCTTAGCATAGAGTCTGGGGATGTGAGATGTGCATGTGTTGTTTGAATCTGACAGTGATTGTATGAATTTTTTATACATGTGTTGTTGTCACGCGCTGTGAACTTCTGATAAGGCGCTTTATAAATGCCCGTTATTATTATTTAAGTTATTGAGACATCCCAGTGCACTAAGGGATTTATAGAGCAAATCGAGAAAATTCATTATTGAACGAAGCGAATAGCGCTGAGTTCAATAATTATTTTCGAGATTTGCTCTATAAATCCCTTAGTGCACTGGGATTGTTTCAATAACGATATTGTCAGTACCGCCATAGAAAAAAGAAGATTCCAAACACGCATTTTGCTACGTGCATTTGAATAGGCATAGCTGTGTGGTCAGGTCGTGTACGTACAGTAAGATCTACTCAGTTTTGTGTGGGGTGTCTCAAGTGTGTCGTGCTTTCCCGTCACAGGCATTTTAATTTCTGTTGGTAAATTCCAGTGTAGCGTTAAGCTGAACAGTGATGATCTTTCAGAGAGACCTCATTTGAACTCGGAGAAAGGACTGTGCTCTTCGTTATTTGCGATTCGAAACCTCCAGTCGAGCTTCGACGGATTGACTGTGCGGAGTGACTCCCCTTGAATTGACTACCCCCCGAAGGACTCGACGGTTAGCACATTTTCAAAATAAATGTGGCATATTTCCCGTGTTGTATCTTCACTCATCGGGGAGTCTGATACTAAATATGAGCGGTACTGAACCCTACACGTATTATATCCCCATCGTTTTTTCGTTCACATTTGCCCAACATGTTAATTTGCTGAGCGGGGTTTATGTCGTCTGCTAGGCTAGGGCAATCGAACCACTGCAGTCTGCACTGAGTCTGCACGCATGAGGCAGGCTGGTAATAAGTCTTATATGGTAAGAACGTTCTGAACCCTACACGTTTTCGATTACGATTGTTCTTGCCTTGAAATAATAATTCGGAAACCATTCATTTACTGAACTGATGCAGTCGTATTTCAGTGTAGTCTGCTACGTATGACAGAGTCGATCGAGTCAGTCTTCCAAATGCTGGTCTATTTATTTATTAAGGAGATTTCTGGCTGGTACGTTATCGGAATAACACTTGTGTTTTCTGTTAGCCGCTGGGAATTGTATACTAACTCATCATTTGGTAATGTGGATGATAAGCTACATGCCACTAACACGGCATATGAGAAGAATCTATGCAAGTCGGCGAAAATGAGATGAAACACAGCGGCTTCTATTTTTAGATCAGTGGCACAGGCACATGCAATCTGTCAGAAAAAAAACCACTTCTGCTTTAATTGAGAAGCAGGGAATTTATGGTCATTTGGTATTGTGGAGAATATAAGCTACATGTCATTAATTAATTCTGAGGATGAGAGCACAGTCTCGCTTAGGCAAAGGGCGGAAGAATACGCTCTGTGGAAAAGTTAGCGCACTCCAAGAGTGCGCTAACAGTTTTAGCGCATCGCCATTAGCCAATCAACTGGTTCACATCAGTCATGTGACACCAGTACTTACTGACAATTATTATTATAAATAGATACACACTTGTAAACTTATGTTAGTTTTCACACGTGAGCATGAAGGAATGTGCCTTTATGAGGAATGTATAGTGGCTTGTAATATTGAATTTGAGGGATGTTTGCAGTTATATAATATATTAGCACAGCTCAGTTTTCTTGAGGGTTCCGTGAGAACAGTGAAATTGAAAAATATCTTGGATAACTGGTCTTAATTGGGAGGGGGGAGGGGGGGGGGGAGATTTAAAAAACATAAGTACATTCACATGTGTTTTTCATTTTCACTGTGTTAAGGTGAGGAGTTCCTTCTCTACTTCTTTCTTTGTTTTCCCATTAACATATATTTTTGTTCTTGTCTATATGTTTTACATATGTTCCCCATTAGCTGCTGTCCTCATCCCCAGCCGACTGTTTCCGCTGAAGCCGTGAAGGATACCTCTTCATGTAGGCATGTGTTACGCGTGATTGTTCTGAAAAGTGACTATTACATGATTGTTCTGAAAGTCTACTATTTATTTCATCGTAATCATGTAAGCCCTCATACGTGATTGTTCTGAAAGCTTACTAATTTACATGATTGTTCTGAAACTCTACTAAAGGTAAACTTGCTTCACCCGTGAAATGTTGTCAGATATAGAACAATATGAATACCCCTGCCCAACGAAGTTGGAGGGGGGTATATATACTGGATTCACTTTGTCCATCTGTCTGTGTGTATGTCTGTATGTATATGGAACAATATTTTGATACAATGATACTAAATCTTAAGTGATATTGATATTTATACCCCAGCCCAATGAAGTTGGAGGGGGTATACTGGATTCACTTTGTCCGTCTGTCTGTGTGTATGTCTGTACGTAAATGGAACAATATTTTGATACAATGATACTAAATCTTAAGTGAAATTGATATTTATACCCCCGCCCAATGAATACAAACTCAACAAGTAATACGTTTCATACATTGAACATGTCTTCTTTATTGTTCTCAACTCAAAATTGAAATTAAATGTTCAAAGACAAAAATTATTCATAATCTTCAAAAATGTAATGATTCTTCTTGAGTATTCCCAACTCAAAATTCTAATTACAGGTATTAAAGGGACACATAGAAATTTTTGATTTTTCCTCTTTGCCATGCTATGTGGCTAGGTCACCAAAATGGATCGAAAGGCATGGCAAAGAGGGAAAATGGAAGCTACTTTTTGGCCCTTTAAAGACGAAAGGCACAACAAATAATTTTCACAAATGAAACTTTATCTTTTATTTTTATGAACTAAAAATTCAAGTGGAGAGGGGATGAGAAACGTGAGGAGATGGCCGGGGTTGCGATATGGGTGGGGAGTCTGGACTATAAAGTTCTTGCACGCGAGACCATAATTATACTTTTTGTGTGTGTGTGTGGGGGGGGGAGTATTTTGTTTATCAACTCTCTCTCTCTCTCTCTCTTTCTCTCTCTCTCTCTCTCTCTCTCTCTCTCTCTCTCTGAATATTTTTGTCATCCTAAATGTTGGTGGGGGGGGGGGGGGGGGGGCAAAAAGACATGTTTGCCCCCACCCCAGGACCAGCTGTCCCCCCCCCCCCCGTTTCCGACGCCATCGCACTGAGTACATACGCACACACACACCACACATACACACACATGAAAGCTAAATTTATCAGCACATCTCTGTTTTCAGTTACACTTTTTTTTTATCACACAGCCACCACAAGAATTTGTTATATGAATTATCCAAATGGTTTGATAAAGTGTCAATTGATATGAATTAACCTCCCCCACCCCCTACACCTAAAAAAAAGGGAGTGGAGAGACGGATCAACTCAAACACACACAAACACGCATTATGAAGCTGTCTCGGACACAGACAAAAAAACCACCCACGAAGACACAAAGTATACATATTGTTCCATATCTGACAGCATTTTACGGGTGAAGCAAGTTTACCTTTAGTAGAGTTTCAGAACAATCATGTAAATTAGTAAGCTTTCAGAACAATCACGTATGAGGGCTTACATGATTACGATGAAATAAATAGTAGACTTTCAGAACAATCATGTAATAGTCGCTTTTGAGAACAATCACGCGTAACAGGCGTGGACATCTCTTTCGTTGCCATGCAAGGCTTCCAGTACCATATAATTTTGTGAATACTCTGGGGACCTGTCATCAACTTTGGAAGGACGCTTTATTTTAAAACTTTGTACCCCACCTATGTTGACCAAGTATTTTTAAGCCGAGACCAGCTGTGCTGCAGCAGGTCACTCAGAATTGTAGAAACTGTGTATCAACAGGCTAGAATGCTGGCGTTAGATCAACGTTACAGGAAGCGACTGAAGCTAACAGTCTGAGCAGAATGCGGATATGTGCCGAATGAGAACAGATGCAATGTACATAGTGACTGTGTGTACGGATATATATATCCAAACCTGGTCAGATATCAATCAATCAATATGAGGCTTATATCGCGCGTATTCCGTGGGTACAGTTCTAAGCGCAGGGATTTATTTTTTTTATTTTTTTATTTTTATTTTATGCAATTTATATCGCGCACATATTCAAGGCGCAGGGATTTATTTATGCCGTGTGAGATGGAATTTTTTTTTTTACACAATACATCACGCATTCACATCGGCCAGCAGATCGCAGCCATTTCGGCGCATATCCTACTTTTCACGGCCTATTTTCACCCCAATGTAGTGTACCAGAGAAAGCCATATGAGTGGGTACGGATATATCCGTACCTGGGAGACAAGGAGTTAAGACCACATCTGAACTGAGGATTTAGTCTCTCCATAATCAAACGCTGAAGAAGATTTCAGAATGAACTTTGTTAGATAAATTATGGTTGTTATGATTGCCACATTTTCGGCTCCCCCCCCCCCCCCCCTCCTCCCCTTTTCAGACTTCCCCGCTTTTAAGACCTTACGTGTTTGGATTTTCTGTTCACAACCCGTTGTACATTTACCTACATTTTAAGCAGATTTTCTCCTTTTTAAGACCTGCTTTTTTTTATTCTTGGAGGCCTGAAAAGGGGGTTTGGAAGGACACTGTATTTGTTTGTTTGATATTCAGAATTGAAATAATTCTTCATCAACGAGTGAGTACTGCCTCACCATAGCAGTTAGGCCAGTCTTACTAACTCTTACTTTTATTAATGTGCCGTGATGCAAAGACGTTGAGCAGTTTTCAGATGTTTATGAATCTAGGGCTTTCAAAATTTACCGACATGTTGGACTCCATGACATCCAAACATGAAGTTCAGTTACCCCTTTTCAACTTTGAAGGTCACATTGTGGGCGATTTTTTAGCAAAAAGTTGGAACATGGTATGACTGTTCTTACTCACAAGGGAAGTAATTTAGTTATTTACTGATTTTCATTTTGTGTGGCCTTCTTTCACCCATTTAATCATTCATAAATGTTCATACCCAAGGGAAGTAATTCACATATATATCTATGGCCAATGTTTTCACAGGGCATCTTCCCCCCCCCTCCCCTCCACACACACACTCACATGGGCTAAAACTGACATGGCTTGTATGGGTATGACGCTCTTACTCACAAGGGAAGTAATTTACTGATGGTGTGTTTTCATTTCGTGTGGCCTTCACCGATTTAAATAATTTATTTTAGCTTATCCAATTATAGTGTGGATGAACACTGTCTCCACTCAAAATAGTCCTTTGCTATTGTACATTGTGAATCAGCATTTTTGTTTTTGTCCTGTTTGAATAAAGTGCAATAATTTTACAACCAAAGTGTTAATGTTAAAGATGTTTACATAATGTGTGAAGGATGATGCATTTGAAAACTAATATTGTTAAATGTAAATTGACCTGTGACAAGTCAGCAAAGTGCAATATCCAAGCATGAAACCCGCACACAATTCCCAAACAACATGCTTTCTTTTCCACAAAATTCCATCCAGGTGAAAACAATTATGTGAACGTCATAACATGGTGTTTTTTTTACATTAATAATCAAGCCTAACACCAACTAACATGGTGTTAATAGGCATTTGAGCAAGCTTTAACACCAACATAACATGGAGTTAATAGGCATTTGAGCAATCTTTAACACCAACATAACATGGGGTGTTGCATGTCACATACATGATGTTAATCACATTACAAGCAAGCTGTAACACCACCAAAACAAGCAGTTTTGCAAGTTAGGTCTACGATAACATGATGTTACTTGGCGTTAAACCAAAGCTTTAATGCCATCAAAACTTGGCATTTTTGCATGTTACAGACATGCTGTAACATGGTTTAACATGATGTTTTGACCGTCGCAAAACGCGCTGAAATTCCAGGCAATTTCGCATTGAAACTTGAAGTTTTGTTGGGATTTTGAGTAGTTTTGTAAGATACAGAACGCCACTTATCGCCCAGTGTTTTTGACATCAATCAATCAATATGAGGCTTATATCGCGCGTATTCCGTGGGTACAAGTTCTAAGCGCAGGGATTTATTTATTTGTTTTATTTTAATTTTATGCAATTTATATTGCGCACATATTCAAGGCGCAGGGATTTATTTGTGCCGTGTGAAATGGAATTTTTTACACAATACATCACGCATTCACATCGGCCAGCAGATCGCAGCCATTTCGGCGCATATCCTACTTTTCACGGCCTAATATTCCAAGTCACACGGGTATTTTGGTGGACATTTTTATCTATGCCTATACAATTTTGCCAGGAAAGACCCTTTTGTCAATCGTGGGATCTTTAACGTGCACACCCCAATGTAGTGTACACGAAGGGACCTCGGCTTTTCGTCTCATCCGAAAGACTAGACATGTGTTGACTTAACAACATTGACACACTGGGAGCTCGAACATGAGACCAATAAGACAACAACAGCATTAACAAATCTAACTTTCCATTCTCATGCAATCGTGAGACAGTATCAGCCATCTTGTTAAGGTCCCCTGCAATTGAAACAGGAACAACATGACAGTTATTCTTTACACAAGTCCAAAACATTCTACGAAGCAGGTTATTGATGTAAAAAACTCCTCAAAAAGAGAGAAAAACAAGTCACGTAAGGCGAAAATACAACATTTAGTAGTCAAGCTGTCGAACTCAGAGAATGAAACTGAACGCAATGCAATTTTTCAGCAAGACCGTATACTCATAGCATCGTCAGTCCACCGCTCGTGGCAAAGGCAGTGAAATTGACAAGAATAGCGGGGTAGTAGTTGCGCTGAGAAGGATAGCACGCTTTTCTGTACCTCTCTTCGTTTTAACTTTCTGAGCGTGTTTTTAATCCAAACATATCATATCTATATGTTTTTGGAATCAGGAACCGACAAGGAATAAGATGAAAGTGTTTTTAAATTGATTTCGAAAAATTAATTTTGATCATAATTTTTATATTTTTAATTTTCAGAGCTTGTTTTTAATCCAAATATAACATATTTATATGTTTTTGGAATCAGGAAATGATGAAGAATAAGATAAACGTAAATTTGGATCGTTTTATAATTTTTTTTATTTTTTTTACAATTTTCAGATTTTTAATGACCAAAGTCATTAATTAATTTTTAAGCCACCAAGCTGAAATGCAATACCGAAGTCCGGCCTTCGTCGAAGAATGCTTGGCCAAAATTTCAATCAATTTAATTGAAAATGAGGGTGTGACAGTGCCGCCTCAACTTTTACAAAAAGCCGGATATGACGTCATCAAAGACATTTATCGAAAAAAAGAAAAAAACGTCCGGGGATATCATTCCCAGGAACTCTCATGTAAAATTTCATAAAGATTGGTCCAGTAGTTTAGTCTGAATCGCTCTACACACACACACGCACAGACAGACAGACACACACACACACACACACACACACCACACCCTCGTCTCGATTCCCCCCTCTACGTTAAAACATTTAGTCTTGACTAAATGTAAAAAGAAAAGAAAAGAGAGAAAAAAAAAGATAATCAAAGTATGTTTTCGGTCAAATTGGTGTGTGGGAGAGGGGAAGAGGAGGGGAGTTCAAGCACCCCAGGCCGTGGGCTATGTAACTGACAACGCTCTTGGTTGTTGTCCAATGTGGTGCGTTCAGCTTCATTCGGTGAGTTCGACAGATTGACTAGATGTATTAATTTCGAGACGAGGGTGTGGTGTATGTATGTTGTGGTCGATTGGTCCATTAGTCGTGTTTATGAAAGTGGTGTGTGCATGTCACTCTTTCTAAGCTATATTCGCTGATTATGTTGCCTGACACATTGTTCAATCAGTGAATAAAATCCTCTGATTTGTATGGTTGTATGTATGCACATATGTGTGAGAGTGTCTGTGTCTGTGTGTTTGTTCGTTGTGGTTGTGTTTATGTGTGTGTGTGTGTGTGTGTGTGTGTGTGTGTGTATAGCGATTCAGAGGAAACTACTGAACCTATCTTTATGAAATTGTACATGAGAGTTCGTGAGTATGATATCCCCAGACCTCTGTTTTCAATCTTTTTTTTATATTTTATAAATGTCTTTGATGACGTCATATCCGCCTTTTTGTGACAGTTGAGGCGGCACTGTCACGCTCTCATATATGTTAACCAAATTGGTTGATATTTTGGTCAAGCAACCTTTGACGTAGTCCGGACTATAGGATCGCATTGCAGCTCAGAGAACTTTGAACCCTGCACTATTCTTTTAAGCAATTTGATTTTCTGAATATTTGTTGAGCTTCAGGTACTTGAAGTTCAAGAAAAACCAGTTCAAGCATAGTGTACTCTGCATGCAAATCAACGATGGAAAAGAGGTTTGTCGAGGAGCTGACATTTGCTGCTTCACGTTGAAGTGATGTCAAGAAATCCATGTTATTATTTTCTGAATACACAGGACACTTTTCGAAAAGCACACACCTTCGTGCAAACTTGTTATTAGTTAACTAGTGCAAAATGGCTCAACTCGAATTTGAGTATAGCCTTGAATCATTATTTCTGGTTTTACGTTACGGTAGCACTTTAAAGTTCAAAAGTGAAAAATACATGTTTTGACTCACCTTAGTAACCGGTAAGGCAGATTTCTGAGTTGTGTTTAAATATACGACCGGGCCGCAAGCCGGCTGTTTGGACACAAAACCGTGAACAATGTGGATTCTCCTAAAAAAAAAAAGGAGTTTTCTTACATGTTCTCGTAGATGTAGCATTGAAACTTGCTAACTTTATGGACTCTAGTGACTCTCACTTATGGTATACCTGTGGTACACCAGATGTACATTTCAAGGTCAAACAGAGGTCTTAAGGTAGTTGGATAAATTCGTGTTTTCTACACATGGATGATTGAATAAAACGATGTTTAAAGCAAGTTACACAAGAAAAAAACATGTTCTCGCAGTAAGGTGGACTTTCTTTTTTAAAAATGTGCGTCAGTTACAAACCAAAAGAAATTATTTAAAAATCGCTGTCTAAGTGGACAGTATCTATTCCAGGTATTATTTCGGTAGCAACAAGTTGACTGTTTATTTTCATATTTAGGTGTATTCATTCATGTTACTGCCTTCTTTGCTAGTTTTAGTTTTGGCACCATCCCTTATCGCTCTGAATATCTGCATATTGAAGACCGTCTATGAGCAGATTTCATTCTAATTCTGCAATTAACGCGTTTTCTCCTTTGAGGTTGCCCTAAAACACAACGAGGAAAGAATCAAAAACAAAAACACTTCAGCCGTCTTTGTCAAGGTTTCCCTTGAGTTCAAGTTCGAAAAGTCTTTCCGTGCGTTGAACAATCTCGTTGGAGTGTTCTGTGTTGGAGTGCGCGGTTTTAGTAGACTCTTTTCTAACCACGTGTTTTTTCCAAAACTGTGTTTGAATTTGTTTACAGAGTCATCTTGGCGTGAAGCAAAGCAACTATCTTGCACGAAACCGTTAACACCATGTGGCTGCTTTCACACATCCTGTTAGGGATACATCTGACAGGAATGATCTGGCTGACTTACGGTACTGCGGGGTGCAAGTCAGCTTCAACGTGTGTCCGGTCACCGAAATGCCAGAGAGCACGAGTGCCATGGAATCAACCACCTAAAAAGTCTGTCGTCACAACAACCTCTGTCGATACACCATTGAAGGCAGCTTTTCAATCCTCAATTTCTATAACAATAATCTCGTCCAAATTTCACGCAAAGACTTCTTTGTTAACATGTCGAAAGCTGTGCAAGTTGTGGACTTGTACAATAATTGCTTGGTCCATATCGTCAATGAGGCTTTGGATGGCTACCCAAAACTGGAGTGGCTACAGTTTGGAGGGAACAGACTTATTGTCAGGGATGTATTCAGCGTGAACTTCTTGCCTCGACTTCTGTCTTGTGTGTGGCGCACGTTATAATTATGTCAAAGCAGCACCGCCCTGATATGGCCCTTCGTGGTCGGCTGGGCGTTAAGCAAACAAACAAACAAACTTCTTGCCTGCAGCTTTTGTTTTCTTCAAACTTTTTATAACATCCTTTACTTCATTAACTGACAACACAACATTGTACTTCGGGAGGTTCATCATCTTGATTCTCAAGGGATGAATTCTGTATAAAGGGATCGGTGAAAAGTGTCGCTTTAACGTGGTTGAAATAATATATGTGACCTTCTGAGTGGATTGGTAGAAATTCCGCAGCCTTCATACTTTTCTTACTCATAAAAGACTTGACCAATTTCCACCATTGTTTAGTTCCGAATTGTGAAGAATCTGAAATGGAGAGTCATGCTAAGCCATGGCCCAAATGCATGACAATCTCATTTTCTTATTCCTGCACATAAACGATCTAGCTGTTTCTGTTAGTAGTGTTAAACTCCCTTGTCACTCTTCCCTTTTCTCTTGCTCCCATCTCTCATGTAGCCTGAGCGCCAGAGTCACAGTTGATAATATAAAATGCACTCTCCTCGTCACGACCTTGTTTCTGATGTTGCTGGAAAATGTAACTTAATTTAAACCTAAGTTCGTTCTGTCCCCGCATCCATTCCGCGAGTTGAAACGATAGCTCTCTCCTGTAAACGAGCTAATAACAGAGCATGCTGACAGAGTAATTAATAGTCTGACTGGCAATTTACAGTCCGATCCAAGAGTAAACCCCCAAAATTATAACTTTATAAAAGTCGAAAACAGTTTTGTTTTGGGTAAATAACCATTTAACCAATCCATATTTTTCATGCACAAAACAAAAGCAAACGAAAATTGCCCCGCCAAACAGCTGGTCAAGCAAGATCGACAAATAACAGAATGGATCTTCAGTCCCCGGTCTTATTGATCAAGTTGCCAATACATCCACTCAATGAACGACAAGCAATTGTATCGAAATATGAGTTTTGTTAGAAACAAACCTATTGATGAATAAATAAGGTAAGCAACCGGCCATTCATTAATCCATAAATCAAAGAGTCATTGTTTTTTGTGTGTGCTGGCAAACACTATTCCATGTAGTCTCTGTTATTCACTTTTTGCACGAGCATGTCTTCATGGTTAGAATGTCCTCATGTTGAAGACTATCTCCTAATTGTGATCTAACTTGCCCTAATTTAGCAAGTGAGCGCGTTTTCTTTTTAAACGATGATTAAATGCAGATTGAAGAGAGAAGGAAAAAAACAAAACAGTACTGCAATGTGCAAGTCAGCGTCTCGTTGTGTCCGTTCCCCAAAATGTTTGAGCGTACGAGTGCCATGGGGTCATCCACCTAAACATGTCTGTCGTGACAACGACCTCTGTCG
Source organism: Littorina saxatilis (assembly GCF_037325665.1). Classification (NCBI taxonomy): domain Eukaryota; kingdom Metazoa; phylum Mollusca; class Gastropoda; order Littorinimorpha; family Littorinidae; genus Littorina; species Littorina saxatilis. The sequence continues at coordinate 44,079 of NW_027127195.1, forward strand.
CTGCAGTGACACCACCGTGGACTGCTCTTCATACCACGGGAATCTCACCTACGTTCCCTACGTTGATGGCAACTTTTCAATCCTCAATTTCTCCAACAATGACCTTGTCCAAATTTCACGCACAGACTTCTTTGTTAACATGTCGAAAGCTGTGCAAGTTGTGGACTTGTACAACAATGGCTTGGTCCATATCGTCGATGGAGCTTTTGACGGCTACCCAAAACTGGAGTGGCTACAGCTTGGAGGAAACAGACTTATATTCAAGGATGTATTCAGCGTGAACTTCTTAGGCAACGTAATCGTCCTTGACACCGAATGCAATGGCTTGCAGATGATAGGCCCATCAAGTGAAGCACATTTCAGTGTTAGGATCCTGTACATGGGCTGGAACAACATTGAAACCTTGGATTTGGCGACTTTCAATGTCACGCCTAATGTGTCTGATCTGTTCTTGCGGGACAATAAACTGTATGACCTGACTACTGCCCCAATGCCAAATCTACGCCATCTTAACCTTGGGAAAAACAGACTGTTCGACTTTCCGGAAACTTGTAACAGCACGAATGGGTCCCTCTTTCCCGAGCTCGTCAATCTGACTCTTGATTCCAATATGCTTTCTTGCATTGATCAAGTTTGCCTTCCTAAGGTTCAAAATTTAGATCTCAGTTTCAACTTTTTCCAATATATTGGGAGTATGACTTTCTCTGTACAACATTTCCCCTCGTTGAAATATCTTTATCTTACTCAAATGCAAATCAAGATGCGGTACATTACACGATACGCATTCAACCATTCAGGGCTAGTAAGACTTGATCTGGGGCAGAACACAATAGATTTCAACAGCACAGTTGATGATGATGCGTTTGCTGGCTGCGCAGGGGTCTTACATTTGATGTTGAATTTGAACAATTTCGAGTCTGTTTCTGAAGCAAAATTTTCACGTCTATTTGGTGAGCTGACTAAACTTGAACACTTGGATATATCAGAGAGTAACGTTGGAGTCATTTACTCAAAAACCTTTGCCAACTTCACAGATTTGAAATGGCTTTACCTTTACGGAAATGCCTTGACGTACATCCCGGATGGTGCCTTTGATGGGATGCAGAATCTGACCAATCTCCACTTGGACAACAACCGAATACAAACCATTTCTCGAGTTACTTTCGGCGAGAAGGTTGTTAAACGGTAAGTGTGAAAACTGAAAGTGAAAGTGTGTGTGCGCGCGCGCGCGCGAGTGCGTGTGAGTGTGAGTGTGTGTGTGTGTGTGTGTGTGTGTGTGTGTGTGTGTGTGTGTGTGTGTGTGTGTGTGTGTGTCACTAAAGGCGTTTTATTCTCTGTACCATTCTTGATCCGGAAAGTGTGTTAGATAGCCAAGTTCAGTGCCTTCGATGGCATGACAAGTTTGAATGAAATGACACGGGAATGAATGCATTAGTTGCGGTACAAAAATAGGTGCACTTATTTTTCGCAGAGTTAATAAGGCATGATAAGTATAATCGTCAGAATAAGATTTAGTGAAACGTCTCAGTTTTTGTGCTTAGACTAGATGGTTTGCTTAATATATTTGGCGGTACTATTTGTGTTTTGCAGAATCAGAGTGTTAGGACTCCGCGGCAACCCATACCAATGTACATGTGGCATTTTGTGGTTTAAACACTGGATAGAATCATCCCCACACACGTTTCGTGACCGTGACCAATACATGTGTGCCAATGTCCCAAACGTCGGACTGCTGGACTTTGTGCTGAACGAGCAGGTGAGTCGATCGACCCGTTCAAGTGATCTAGTCCTCATAGTGCCTGTAAGTTTTATTTGTATACGTGTTTGAAGATTGCCGCTTAACAGCTCCCACTCAATACTCTCTTTTGAGCTCTTCTCTCTCCTTGTTTATTGTATCCTTCAAACAAACAAACAACAATCACGTGTGCAGGCGTGCCTGTTGGGATCTGACGCTGCCTCCTTCACCATCGCCGTCACGTGTGTCCTTCTGTCCTTCCTGCTCCTCTTTGTCATCGTCTGCCGCTTCCGCTGGCGCATGCGCCTCTGGCTCTACGAGGCTTGCCGGGGGAGTCGCCGAGACAGACGTCATAAAGGGCTCCGTTACCGTTATGACGTGTTCGTCGCTTATGCCGCTGAAGATCTGGCCTGGGTGCAGCGAGAGTTATTGCCCGTGTTGGAGGGGGAGTGGGGGCTGAGACTGTGCGTCCATCAACGGGACTTTGAGGCAGGAAAACACATCGTGGACAACATCTCCGACTGCGTCAGCCACAGCGAGCGAGTTGTGCTGGTCTTCTCGCCCCACTTTGCCCGCAGCGAGTGGTGTCAGTTCGAGCTTAAGTATTGCCAGGTTGACGTCATGGAGCGTGATGACGTCATGGTGCTGGTGGAGCTGCGAGAGACCCCGTCACGTGACATGACGGGCGCTATGTTGGCAGTGCTGCAGACTACCACCTACATTGAGTGGGAGGACGGGCAGGACGCCAGGCAATCTTTCTGGGAACGTCTGCGTTTGGCACTGGATGAATAAGCGTCTCTCTTTGCCTGTCTGTCTGTCTGTCTGTACCTGTCTCTGTTTCTTACCTCTCTCTCTTATCTCTGTCTCTGTTTCTCTCCTTTGTCTCTCTCTGTCTGTTTGTCTCCCTCTCTCTCTCTCTCTCTCTCTCTCTCTGTTTCTCTCTCTCTCTCTCTCTCTCTCTCTCTCTCTCTCTCTCTCTGTCTTATTCTGGCAGCGTTTTGTGGAATTCTCTCCCGGAATCAGTTCGAGTCCCAACAAGTCTCAATACTTTCAAAAAACACCTCTCATTACATTTAATGTCAAATTACGAAAAGTCACAGTGATGGAAGACTTCGTTCTGATTATTTTCATATTGATCATATCTGTCCATAAAGCATCAGTGTTTCATAACGCAAGAATGTATGTATAGCCTACAACGTGTATATAGCCATGTGAATAGTTTTTCTGCCTTTTTTTATTTTCATTTTTAATTTTAATTTTTTTGTTAGTGTCATGCTTATCTTTTGTAATTGTTTTACGTTTGTATATATATATATATGTATTTAAGATTAGAATAGTCCCTCTCTGGGCGAGGGCTGGTTGAAAAGAAGCTCGTTTATATTGCTTATGCCACAACCCTCGTAAAATAAAATTTGATTTGATCTCTCTCTCTCTCTCTCTCTCTCTCTCTCTCTCTCTCTCTCTGTCTCCCTGTGTGTCTATCCGTCTGTCTCTCTCTGTCTCTCACTCTCTCTCACTCTTTCTCTCTCTCTCTCTCTCTCTCTCTCTCTCTCTCTCTCTCTCTTCTTTAATGATTTGAATTGTACACCTTTTGCTTCTGTGCTTAATTTTACCGATCCTAACGAGGCACTTGAAGCCTGGTATTCCCTCTTTATCAATGTAGTAAATCGACATGCACCTGTGAGGCGGGAAGGAGTAAGACATCCTAAACTTCCTCCCTGGTTAACCATTGATATCATCGAAGCAATGGCGTATCGCAACCAGTTAAAGACAAACAAATTATTTGAAGATTATAAAAAAGCGCGTAACAGAGTAAAGAATCTTGTGAGAAACGCGAAGCGATCATATTTTAATAAACTTGTGGGTAACAGCAAAGACGTTTCAAAAGTCTGGCGCGCCCTGAACACGTTCTGAAAAGGCAACTCTTCAAAAAATAATAGTATTCGTCAGAATATAAAGGCCAACGATTTTAACGATTATTTTTTGTCCGTTGCTGAATTACTGGTAGATTCTCACTCAAAATCTCCAGGTACAGAACCACATTCCTGTTGTAAACGCTTGCAGATGTTCTGTGATGAAAAATTAAGAAATACGGATGTGTTTGTTATTCCGATAAAGGCCATCCATGAAGTTGGCCAGTACATAGCACGGTTAGAAAATAAAAAATCTTCCGGACTTGATGAAATAAGTAATAAATTATTAAAACTGTCTACTCCTTATATAGTAGAGTCGCTGACTTATGTTTACAATTTATATATTCAACAACATTTTTTTCCAAAAGAATTTAAAAAAGCGAAAGTCATACCTTTGCCAAAGAAAAAAGGTTCTCAAGGCTTAAATGATTTTAGACCTATATCTTTGTTATCTGTATTATCTAAGCCTCTTGAAAGGCATGTTCAGAAACATCTGGTTACTTATTTGGAGGACCACAACCTTTTGCATCAACTTCAGTCTGGTTTTCGCTCTCAACATTCATGTAATACTGCCCTTGCCAGATTAACTGATTCATGGTACTCATCCATCAATAGGTTAGACATTTCTGGGGATGATTTCTTGGACCTGTCTCTTTTTTTGCCCGTGTCTCTCTTTTTCTGACACAAATGATACATATCGTCGCTGATATGATAGATTGAGAGACACACTCACACACACCGCTGTTGAGACTTTTAATGTAGTTTGATAAAAAAAAAAGCAAACAAATCCACATTTTTGGGTGAAAACAATATAAATATATGATATATTTTTACTGTGCCAATGCTAACCCAGTGAATGTAGCAAGATTTCAGACTTTGAAACACACACGCACGGAAATTATGTATTATTTTCTATCTGCACAGGAAAACCAGCTAGCTAGTCAAATGTGAAAACATGTGGGGAAAACCTGATCTCAAATTACGAAAGGGTTGCCCCAAATGAACATGTATAATCATACGTTGGGGTGGTACACTAGCAACATGTATAATCATACGTTGTGGTGGTACACTAGCAACATGTATAATCATACGTTGTGGTGGTACACTAGCAACATGTATAATCATACGTTGGGGTGGTATACTAGCAATATGTATAATCATACGTTGGGGTGGTACACTAGCAACATGTATAATCATACGTTGTGGTGGTACACTAGCAACATGTATAGTCATACGTTGTGGTGGTACACTAGCAACATGTATAATCATACGTTGTGGTGGTACACTAGCAACATGTATAGTCATACGTTGTGGTGGTACACTAGCAACATGTATAATCATACGTTGTGGTGGTACACTAGCAACATGTATAATCATACGTTGTGGTGGTACACTAGCAATATGTATAATCATACGTTGGGGTGGTACACTAGCAATATGTATAATCATACGTTGGGGTGGTACACTAGCAACATGTATAATCATACGTTGGGGTGGTACACTAGCAACATGTATAATCATACGTTGGGGTGGTATACTAGCAACATGTATAATCATACGTTGTGGTGGTACACTAGCAACATGTATAATCATACGTTGTGGTGGTACACTAGCAACATGTATAGTCATACGTTGGGGTGGTACACTAGCAACATGTATAATCATACGTTTGGTGGTACACTAGCAACATGTATAATCATACGTTGGGGTGGTATACTAGCAACATGTATAATCATACGTTGGGGTGGTATACTAGCAATATGTATAATCATACGTTGGGTGGTACACTAGCAACATGTATAATCATACGTTGGGGTGGTACACTAGCAACATGTATAGTCATACGTTGTGGTGGTACACTAGCAACATGTATAGTCATACGTTGTGGTGGTACACTAGCAACATGTATAGTCATACGTTGTGGTGGTACACTAGCAACATGTATAATCATACGTTGTGGTGGTACACTAGCAACATGTATAATCATACGTTGTGGTGGTACACTAGCAATATGTATAATCATACGTTGGGGTGGTACACTAGCAACATGTATAATCATACGTTGGGGTGGTATACTAGCAACATGTATAGTCATACGTTGTGGTGGTACACTAGCAACATGTATAATCATACGTTGTGGTGGTACACTAGCAACATGTATAATCATACGTTGTGGTGGTACACTAGCAACATGTATAATCATACGTTGGGTGGTACACTAGCAACATGTATAGTCATACGTTGGGGTGGTACACTAGCAACATGTATAATCATACGTTGGGTGGTACACTAGCAACATGTATAATCATACGTTGGGTGGTACACTAGCAACATGTATAGTCATACGTTGGGGTGGTACACTAGCAACATGTATAGTCATACGTTGGGGTGGTACACTAGCAACATGTATAGTCATACGTTGGGGTGGTACACTAGCAACATGTATAATCATACGTTGGGTGGTACACTAGCAACATGTATAGTCATACGTTGGGGTGGTACACTAGCAACATGTATAATCATACGTTGGGGTGGGACACTAGCAACATGTATAATCATACGTTGGGGTGGTACACTAGCAACATGTATAATCATACGTTGGGGTGGGACACTAGCAACATGTATAATCATACGTTGGGGTGGTACACTAGCAACATGTATAATCATACGTTGGGGTGGGACACTAGCAACATGTATAATCATACGTTGGGGTGGTATACTAGCAACATGTATAATCATACGTTGGGGTGGTACACTAGCAATATGTATAATCATACGTTGGGGTGGTATACTAGCAACATGTATAATCATACGTTGGGGTGGTACACTAGCAACATGTATAATCATACGTTGGGGTGGTACACTAGCAACAAAAGTGAGAGAAAAAATCATATTTTGAATTACCGCAGTAATCAAGGAGTCATTGTAGTAAGTGTTTGGATATGTTCTGCGCGAACTTAGAATCCGGTTTCATTCTAGAATGGACCGGGTCCAGGTTGGAATTCTAACCCTGCGCAAGTACAGGGGTGCCATTCTAGAATGAAACCCTTGAATAAAGGGGGCCGTAATGTTTGTAGGTAAGACAGAGTTGTCTTCCCTTGAATTATCTCCACCTGCACCTTCCCTTTGATAAAATGGGGCTGATTTGTCTACCCCTGAAAAAATCCTTTGGCGATCTTGCGATGTCATGTCATGTCAAGAAAGTTGACACTCCTGAGTACGCAATAAACAAAGGCAGACCATAGCAAGGGGGACTACCAGGGCGGTATTGTTTGCAGGGCAGTTGTTTTTGTGATGAGAGCCGGTTGCGGCCGCTTGCAATGTCAGCGCTGTCTCCCTCTCGGAAATGTCCGGTTTTTTGACAATTTTTTTGACAGACAGACAGACAGACGATCAGACCGACTAACCGACAGACAGACCAACAGAAGGACAGAGTGAGTTATAGAGCTGTTGTCACAGGTTTAAAAAAAAAGTTGACATTATATCTTCACAATTCAGAAGACCAACTTCATGTATATGAATAAGATTAAAAGTTACAAGCGAGATCGGCAAAACACTGTCAGTCCGGAAATTTCCGTTCGTAGCGATCAGTGCTGAGTGTCTCTCAAAATCGTAATCACTTTCAGAACATCACAATCCCAATTCACGATGTCTTTGAGTAAAGTGTAAAAAACCCGTAAAAAACCCAACCAAACACACAAAAAACAAAAACAAACAGAAAATCCACATTTGTGGCTTTGGTTGTGTGATAGTCTAACTGAAATGACTATTCCAACTTGGACCCAAATTCCAACCTTGCGCACGGCCGATTCTAGAATGGACCAGCAACAAGGGTTTCATTCTAGAATGGCACCCCTGTACTTGCGCAGGGTTAGAATTCCAACCTGGACCCGGTCCATTCTAGAATGAAACCGGATTCTAAGTTCGCGCAGAACATATACATGTAGTAAGCGGACATTTGACGGACTGCTGGCCAGTTATTACTGAACGAAGAGTTTCAAGTTTTCTCAGATGTAAGAATCTTCAACAAATGAGACACAGCGCTATAAGGAGTACGTAAGTGTTAGTTAGAATGCCTTGGAGAAAATGAGGAACATATTTATGAGCTTGCTGCGATCATCCTTTTTTGAGGATGAAAGTCGCTTGTTCATTTCATTATTTTTTATTCTCTCAGGTACCAGGGCTGAGGTGCACGAAGATCGAAGCGGGTGACAACCATTGGGTGGTAACTTGGTGAGAGTTGTCACCTTCTTGGGGGCTAACCGACTTGGGTCTCTCCCTCCCACTTGGTCGCGGTGCACGAAGCCGTCTCGGTCATTTACCCTACTGTGTCGGAGGTTATAAATAGATTCGGGAAAGTGACTTGAGTGGCCTTAGTGCGCATGCGCTGATCATGGTGTCTACCGTGGAGCCATCGGGAATCCAAGGGAAATTAAAGAAATCTTGACTATAATTATCAGAAAAGGGAAGGGCAGTGACCAAAAATAAATGATACAATATTTGTAAATGTGGATAAGCACTGAGGCGAAAAACTAACGTGTGTCTGTTTTTGAGCGCTTTTAGGGCACATCAATTAGGGTTGGGGTTGGGTGAAGAGGAAGATGCAAAAAAACAAAAAACTACTGTGAATGTTGGTTATTTTTATCAAAATTCTGTTTGTTTTATAAAGTTATATCTGAGGTTTCACAGATTTTCAATTTGCACTGATACACTGGCCTCGAATGAATCCCTCGGTAATGCTTTTAGGTCTACGACCAAACCAAAATCATCCTGTTTCTTAATGTTTTGAGCAATGGGTCTTTGTTTTCTTTACATTTTAATTCAGCTTCATTATACTCAGAAGAAATTCTTTCAATATGATGACAAAAACATTAGATAGACGTTTGCTCGGAGAACGTTTGTCAACACAGCAACATTTAAAAAAAAAGGAGGACGATATAGATTGTTAAATAAAAGGATCTGTGCTTTAGCATTCTGTCTCATCGTCATTGTTAACTGTTGCACTTCACACACACACACACACACACACACACACACACACACACACACACACACACACACACACACACACACACACACACACACACACACACACACACACACACACACACTTTAATTTGCTCCAGTTACAATCATGTACTTCGTAAGGCTTTATTCAAGTTTGTCTCTTGTTCTTAAACATCCGAATTCAAAGCACACGTCTGAGCTGAGAATATATACATAAATGTCTGCCGCCATTCAATGTGAAATAATGTTGATTTGTGATCCAAACACTTCCGAAGAATGCTGGTTCGTGTGTCTTCAGTCAACCGGCGCCGCATCATCACAACTCCACCCCTGGCTGCCTGCAAAAATACAAACATAGATGGTGACACACACACAATTCAACCCAATTTTTGTTTTTATAATTTCTACATCCGTTGACCGAATTAGTTATCATTTGGTGTTTATTAACTACAGCTTATGCATGACGAAGGTCAACAAAGTTGTGAGTTTACAGGTTAAATGGAGGGGTACTTTGGAACACTTTTGAAAGAAGCTAAAAAATCGGACCATGAAACCTACAAACAGGAAACTTCGTGGAATGGTGATGAACAAAGTGAAATTCATGCACAACAACCATGAAGATATTCGCCGAACACGATTGACTGGAAAAATGACCCCTTCATGGTAGAGTCACACTTGCGCAAAATTAACCGATGACAGGAACGCAATCCTCTATGGGGATGCCCTCCTCCTGCCTGAAATGGCTGTACTCAAGTCACTGATTGTCTAAGGTTGTTTATGGTATACTACGTCCTTCAAATAACCCCAAAAATATCAATCTTGAAGAATTAAATCGGGTTCGTTAGTCTACCGCTCCATTGTAAACCTCGAACTGTTGAGTCCATCCCCGAATTTGGATTCTTTTTCGAAAGACAACCAAAGTCAGACCATTTCACCTACAAAATAGCATCTTTCGGGACTAGTCATGCCGAAGCTGAAATTAATGTACACAAAGTATGAAGTATACGAAATACCCTTACTTTCTTGCAGACACCTCAGTTAGCTATCATGCATGCAACTGACTCAAGAAGTCTCACTGGGGAGTTGGAAACTGTGTCGTCTTCAGCCGATTGATAAATTACAATATATCAGTAAAAAACACACACACACACACACACACACACACACACACACACACACACACACACACACACACACACACACACACACACACAGAATTACAGTCAGCATTGCAAAAAATAAAGATGAATTTTCTTATGCATAATGCCAAAGAAGGCAAATTAGTCTGATTTTTGAATTTAAACGAATGATGCAAACAGCGCTACATACCTTGTTCATATCCTGTTCTGCAATGTGGGCTGGCGTATATGTTTAATTAGCCCATTGTACATATCCTGGCGGCAAAAACTGTAAGAGATAAAAATCAGATAACATTAGGAAAATGATACCGCTTGCAGAAACAAAACACAAGAATGCATACTTCTTTCATTTTAGCCAGTCTGAAAAATTCATGTTCGCCAGTGTAAAACCTTACATGACATTTCCACGAACAGCTTCTATACAAAAGTATGCCCTAGCATTGGGAACTTCGTGGGACTCGAGAAAGGAAAAGAAATAATAGCTTAGAAACTGTTCGGTGTTGTGTTGTTATCCTGCAATTGAATAGATGAAAAATCCATGCGTCCTTAAAAGGCACAGTCCTTTCCATGCAAACGATTTGGCTCAACCCAAACCTGGCGATGCTTTTACGTAGAATAAGACTTCCCCTTTCCCAAGACACATGACAAAATTCAACAGCCTGAATCAGTGAATGCTTTGTGTGCACAACAAATTGTTATTTTTTAATTTTTTTGCGAATTCACTTCATTAACAAAAAACTTGTAAAAAAAACAAATTCACCAAATTCCAGCTGAGCAGAACTGCTTTCACAATAAGGACTGGGCCTTTAAAGGTACGTTCCTCATCATATTACCCAGTATATCAGACACCACATAGTCATGTTTGTCCAGGTTTTTACATGGAAAAAATAAAACTTTATTTTAACATGGGCACATACGTCTGACTTCTTTTGGTGGAGATTGGAGGATGTGCGATTCATTTCCTACTAGGCACTGGTGTCAACATGTGAAATTCATTAAGCGAAATGTTTTCACTATACACAGAACATAACCAGGCTATCAAGTGTGTGGTATATGTTCAAGTCAGAATGATGCCCTCATTTTTTTTTAATTTGAGAGATCTGTGATGTCTGACATTTTGGTTCAAAATGTAAGGAATTTATAATGAGTAAAAATTTGTCTTGTCAAAAACCAAAAGCATATTCCTTCCTCTACATGCAAGACTTTCTTTTATCTGTGCATCTTCATTTAGTACAGCAAACAAACAAAAACATCACACTCTGCATAGCGAAACAACTTGCAAAGAAAACCTCACAATCTTTATTGGGAGAAAGCCCCTGACTGTTGCAATGTTTTATGCATTAAAAAACCCCACTGAAACTGTGTGTTTGAATTCTTCAGTTTGATCAGCTATATGACATTGTGTTTAAAAAGTTACCTTGATCATTCTGACATGCTGTGGCTCAAATCACATCTCAGACAATGTTGTAGACTCCATAGATCTATAGACGTTGAGGCGCATGGAAGAACTGCATTCTGTGGAAACATAAAACATACACACAGAGGAAGAACAAGTCACAACAATTTTTAGCAGCAGCAACATTATATATGATTTTATTAGTGTGGTGTTCGTGATCTAATGAGTTGGGGGGGGGGGGGGGGAGGGTGGACGGGGTGGGGGAGGGGGGATGTGAGAAGGCTAGTTGGGGAACCGGGGGAGGTTTGATATTAGTCAGCATTGTCATTTAAATGTAATGACTGGTACAATGTTTAATGTATTTGGAAGACAACAACACTGCAATGTATAATGTGAACCAACTTCTGCACGACAAAGATCAGGTAAAAAAAAAAGTTAACTGTTTCATTCTGGAAACCTTTTGGTCCCATCACATCTCAGGCGTAAACTATATGGACACATACTGTAGTGATTAAAACAAAAACCAGCATTTTAATGGACAAAATGAATTATGTGGATAGGAAAAACAGTAAGAAGAACAGGCGCAGCAAAAAAGTCAATAATCTTACTCCAAATAACACTATCACAGATTCAGTAACTGAACCCCAGTTAAGTGTTAGTGATTCAAATGACTGAATTTAAAACAGGGAGAGAGAGATTGTGAATATATTTGTGTGTGTGTGTGTGTGTGTGTGTGTGTGTGTGTGTGTGTGTGTGTGTGTGTGTGTACAGGGTAAATGCAGAGCCATTGGTTGGAAACAAAAACTTGTTACTGTTAAATATCAACAGTTATACAACATAAGAGGCAATGGAAAAGTATGACATGGATATGAAAATATATGTTGCAGGTGGAAGAGGGGAGGGGGAGAGGATCTTTGTTGCTAGCAGTTAGTAAGCAACTAAGGCCAGCTGTTGTTCTGGGTGTAACCTTGTAATTTTTAAGCAAACATGTTTGTGGATCACCTTCTGCATTTAGATCTGTTTGAGTATTTGCAAAGTTACCTTGATCATTGTGGCATCCTCTTGATCCCATCACATCTGAGACTATGGCCTGTAGACTCCATGGTCAGACGCTGGAGTGATAACAAGGTCATTCTGAAAAATTGAACATAATACACCACTAAACAGTTCCGCGGCCATTGCGACAGTGCGCATGCGTAGCATTTTTTTCGAGTAAACAACGCGTCGTGCTAGCTTCTCAGCAACTTGAAACATGTGCGATTTGAGCGAGATTTCCATCCAGAAGGTGCGACTGTGGAGCACTGAAGCATCGAAAACCTTGTCGTGTGTACGGAAAACGAGTGTGGAAGGTGCACACGAGGAACTTGTAGCTAGGTAAGTTTTATTTCTTTCGTTATTTACTCTTTGCAATGATCATCATTATGATGCGATGTGTTGTTCATTCCCAAGACCGGTTTTCCGCCCTGTAAGTTGTAACACTAACAGTAACTTAGTAAGTGCTCTCTCTTCAGATACGCTTAACTTTTCAGTTGATTAAAGTCAAAAACTTGAATAAGTGCCGTTGATCTGTCCACGGAATCTAACTTACTATGAAGCATAACTATATTCTGATTCGTGATGCATAGGCTACATGTTGCGATAGTGTATGCAAAAGTTTTTCATTTTCAATCTGACGTGTGGGTAAGATAAGAAACAACAAACATGCATACTAAGTTGCCACTGCCAGTTTGTATAGCTGCTAAGCTTACCTCAGGCTGAGTCAGTGAGTATTTTGTACGTTTACATACAAAATGGTGATGAGGGGGAAAAAGAATGCCTTCCACAGGTGCGAAAAACTGTGATTTGATCTCAAGGCCTTTTTGTTTTAGAGCTTTTCCTGCTTTGGAACTTGGGAGATGGGATTCCTGTCGACCGTGAAGCAGAAAATGCAGAGAGGGTGCTTCTTCGGGAGTACAAGCAGAAGTTGTATGTGAAAGGGGTGCTTTATCCTGATCCATTCATCATCACAACTGGATTGAAAGGCAGCAAGATGGGCGATTCCTGTGGCCAAGCGTCTTCATCGCCGGCTGCCTGTGAGTGTGAGCTCGACCTCATGCATCGCCTCGTCAACGAGTTTTAAGGAGGAAAGGCTTACAGGTAGGAAACCTCTCTACTTTTTTTAAATAAGTCATATTTGCACTTTACTTTTGAAAAAGAGAATGGTTCAAGTTGAATTGCAAGATGGCAGTGCAGCCTAACAACATTTTGGTTTCAGTGAACAGGGAATGTGTCAAAATCTGAAAAACCAGCATACTAGTATTAATACACACTAAAATTATGCCTGTCGCTGTCATATACATATAATTTTTGAAAAGTGCAGTGATACTGATAGTGATACAGTTAATCAGCAATGACTGAACCGACTTTCTAAATTCAGGGATGATCAAATCATCTGACTAATGGCCAGGGGCGAGTACAAAAAATCTGCTGTGCTAGTTAAAACCGCTTGGCAACTCGCCTGGTTGGCTAGTGAAAATTCTGGTCAAATGCAACACTTCTGGTTGTATACTCTAGTTTCAAAACGTTATATAAACAATGCAGTTATAGCAACTGTGGTTTGTACCCGGCAAGCAATTCTTTTTGGTGGACTGGACTTTCTTGAAATGACTCACCTGTCTGGCAAGTTAAGATTTTGAGATCTGGCCATCCCTGCAACTGTCTTAATTTTGCAATGCTCTTCATGCAAGTTGCACTCAAATTTGTGAGCAATTTGTTATGTACAACTTGGTAAATTGTTCTTAATGATGCTTTAGTAAAAGTTGTTGTCTCCTTTCTCTTTCTCATATTGATTATTTTCTTTTTTTCTCCCTTTTGGCAGTGTTTTGACCATATGCAACAGGCTGCAAGTCATTTTGGAGGAGGAAGCCCCTGATTGCATCTTTGTCAAAACCAGAAAGAGACTTCTACCTGTCTCCAAGAGTCAGCCATCACAACCACCTGTTACCCAGAGCCAGCCATCACAACCTCCTGTTCCCAAAGTAATCCAATTGCCCGTTTTGATACAGGCAGTAACAGGATGCACTTAGGAGGAAGAACTAGTAGAAGTAGGGAAAGCGGTATTAACAAAACAGCTTTTTCCTCTTAACTATGAAACCACACAGATAAACAAGGAGAGCAACCCTTCCACAAAGTAAACAATCCTGACGACTCTAATAATTTCAACAATTTGTCAACTCATGTAAAAGCTTTGCCAGATCCAGGCATTAAGCTCTACTCGTTACACATGTAATGGGCAGAGCAACATTGTTGAACAGCTGCTTCATTTCTGTAAGTTTTCAGCCTGAAAGGTAGTAGGGTGGGTCGCATCTAAAATATGAATGTTTGTCTTGTCAAAACCTATGTAAATTTTCCTACATTTTAAGACTCCCTCTTTTTCTGTAGTGGATTTTTTTTTTATCAGATTATTGTTTGGAGTTCTGAAAAGGAAGGCTCCTGTGTACACCATTATAGATATGACTTTTACTGTACTACATTTGTGTTTTTGGTATCTATATATATAAATATATAAAACTAGATATCTTTCTTCCCAATATGTTCATTGCCAAGTGGATGAAGTCATCAGATTTGATCTGCTGCTAGTGATAACGTTTATCAACATAAGTAAAGTTTTTTGAGCTGACTGTATTGTGTGCATTTTGTTTGCAAGTGCTGATATGTTTGACTTTGTGCTGTAATGCTTTGTCTTGTCTCTCATTCTCCCTTTCAAAGTACGAGAACTCAGATTTTGTTCTGACACACTCATTGCATCATACAAACATCAATAGACACACACAGAAAGTGAGCCAAACAAACATTTTTCCTCAGAACATGTTATGGTATGCACAGGGGACATGAAAATTATGGAGAGAAGACTGTGCTCAGGAAGAAGAGAGAAACATTCAAACAAATGAAAACAAACCAGTAAATTGTTTAAGGTTGCTCTTGGCCACTCTGGTGACACTGACATGTAGATGTACTTTATTCTACCTATATTAGCGAAACCGATAGGCTAGATCCTGAAGGTCTAATCCTCGTCTCTGTTGCATAAACAACATCTCATGTATACTATAACGTTTAGGGTCAATACTCATTGGTTGATCGCTAAAAATTCTTGTCTTTTTAGAATTTTTGACTTTTTCCTGCCATCTTCTTGTTGCAAAGGTTGACACTAAAACCATGAATTAATTGTAAGAGACTGGTCGTGGCTATACCAGTGCAATATGATATATATGTTCTGCGAGAAATCAGATTTCTGAATAACCATGGATTTTTCCTGTCTGCGTTCTTTTTCTTTGCCATGTTTGCAATCTGTAGTTTGAACATCAGTCTATTGTTCTCCTTAGTCAGCTTAATCATTGCAATAAGATTGTGCATAACGGGTGTGCATTAAGTTGGCATCTGCTTATACAAAAAAAAAACTATCAACAAATAAGCAAAAACAAGAGCACCCAGAAATGTTTCTGTTGTGAATGGGTCTTGTTCAGGGCTAGAGTCACACTTTTCTGGCAATCAACTAGCTGCACCATTCCTCTCCCTTGATGATCCTTGGGCCTGGCACGTCTCAAACTGGAATTCCAGATCTCGCATTGCCCATTTTCTTCTGCCTAGCCGGTGCTCTGGTCGGGGTATGTCTATCAGCACTCTTGCTGTCTGAAACATTGCCAAACAGGGTTCATTCTGTCAGTATTTATGGTAGTATTACATCTTCATGCAGGGTTCTCCACATATGTTGTCCGTTTGGGTTCAATGCCCCCAACTTCAACTTATAAAGGTGGTCATTTGGACCCACTGTAGTCATTTTCAGTGCAATACAGAACTCCCCCTGTGAATTCCCCGGTACACTTGTTTTTGTTCCTTTGGCTTCTATGGAGAGCTCTCCTAATGTTGATCAAATCGCACTCTGGAAACAAACCACCCACATAAAACTTAGCTTGGCTTCCCACATTCATAAGCCTCATATATTGATATTGATTGATATTCATTCTTGTTCAGATTTCAAAACACACGAACAGACGAAAAGTCAATTAAATCACTCAAGCTGTAAGGCACAGACACATCATAGTGATACTAGGAACAGCATGTGTGAACAAATACATTCAACACCTTCCCATCTTCTTTACTGCGTACACACACAAAATATAACAAGAAAGTTATTTAAAAAACAAACTTACTCTGTGTTGAAATCCAGGGTATCCCAAGTTTTGTGTTGGGAAAGAGTTCTCTGCAGTTGGTGTGCCATCAAGAAAGTGTTGAGAACAAACCCTTGCAGGTGAAAAAAAAAGCTTGTGCTGGGTTCTTCTTGTGTGTTGGATGCGGATGCAAGCTGTTGAAAACAGACAGATGCATATCAGATTTAACAATTTATGGCTCTACAAAGCAATTTTTTTTATTGCTTTTTAATCACAGCCATGCTCTAACAACATGAAGTAAAACAAAAAAAACAAGAAACGGAAACACACTGACACAGAAAGTGAGCCACATTTTTTGATCTCATGCACGGCAGATTCAAACAAGTATTTCATGCAGTGCCGGTGTGCAGCTTTTGTAACGTTCAAAGCTGTATAAATGCAGGTCTAGCTAAACGGTTTTGTAATCATGCTATGGAATTTGCAGAAAAAAACAATAAATCGCATGAATGTCAGGCAATAAAATAAGTTGATCAAGAACTGTTACAGTGTTGCGCTTACCTGAACGGTGGTTGGCATGAACAGCACAGACTCGTGTGGAACCTGGTGAATTTTGCAAAGTTTAGCTTTCCATTTTGAAGACGGTAGCTTCCGTTGTCACAATCAATCATCGGGCAGTGACATGCCATTGTTAAAATCGATAATCGCTGAATTTACATCGACAAAACAACAAAATAAACACAAGTGTCTGACTCGTCAGTCGCAGAACATACGCAAAGCTGTGTTGCAGACGATTTGTTTCCTCGAAAAAATGACGCAGCCAATGAGAGGCGTCTGTGCGGTCACGTGATTTTCCTTCTTTGTTCCATGTAAACGTCGGTAGTTTCTTTGGTATTATGCAGAGAGGGGGCAAGGATAGGGCCGGGGGGTGGGGGCAGGGTTGAAGGTTGGTTACAGTGCTAGTTGGACATGAGAGTGTTATGGGGTGAGGATGGTGCTGATATTAATAAGCATAATCAGTTAAAGCTCACAACTATCTTGATCTTCACAGACATGAATTGCATAATGAATCCACAAGCATGTACCTTTATTTTTGCCCTTGAGTTATAGGTGGAAGGAAATGTTGAGTGGTAAACACAAGTTGTATTGATCACTGGGTCAGCCTGTGGTCAGTCCCCTTTGATCTGCAGATTGCATCAGCATAAACAAACACAACGTCATCATCGTAAACAGCCTGAATGGTCAATCATGAATCTAAGAATACAAACACTGGATCTAATTTGAGAGTGCAAACGAGTCAGTTTGAAGATTCAATGAAAATCTGGCAGTCAATGAAGCAGATAGATCTGGCCTTGCGCTTGTGTTTGCAAGCAGATACATGTTTGAACATCCCTTATCTTAACGTTATCATTCAACAGATTGATATTTTGCCTGACGATTTTCCTGCCGATGAGCTAAACAAACAATAAAAATCACAGAAGTGGTAAGATTTTGAAGACGAAATTCAGTCATACAAACAAACTCAACAGAAAGAATCTAGCTAACTACTGTACAGCTTTCGACACAATCAACGCATTTGCATGCCTTAGTCATTCCTGCTTTGATTCCAATAATTCTACATGATCGTACTGCACACAAAATACGAAAACGAGCTGATCGAAATGAGTAACACTGCCTCACATGTCGTACGCTTACTTCTCTTCTTTTCTCAGATGCAACTGAAGCTAGAGCTTTGAAACTTCAATACTTTCAGGGCTTTACACATGACACAAGTCTAACGGACTCTCGTCAACTTTCAAGGTCACAAAGGGGTCGTGTCCAGGAAAACAGTTTTCTCAGATGTTCTCGTAGCTGAAGCATTACACTTTGAACTTTGACCTTTATGGCCTATGATGACCTTCACTCACGGTATTAATCTTCTGTCAAGGTCATACTAGGGTCATGTAGAAGTTGCTAATGATGAGCTTGAAGCTTGTGTTCTTAAATATGATCAGTTTTTGTATGCATGGATGATTGGATAAAACCATTTTTTAAACCAAGTTGTAAATGAAAAAAGGACTTTTTGGCAGTAAACCGGACTTTTATCCTCCGTGTTTCAGCTTGACCTCTAAAACTTGGTACAAATGGCACTATCTAGCTGAGTAGGTTCAACAGTTATGGCGGCGGGTATGAAAAGTCAAAATGTTGGTGTCGGTCTGAAGTCAGGAGATTCTGTGAATTGAGAGAGCTGTCTAAAACAAAGGTAGATTTGGAATTGTCATTTTGTTCATTTTCAAAATCAGTTTGGAGAATTAATGTTACACGTATTTAAGTAATTGACGTTACACTCGCAAGTCTGTGAGAACAAGTTTTAAAAATTGTTGTTGATCCGCCTTGGACAATGTCCCTTTAAGTCATCATTTTCATAAGACGGTACAAATTGCCCGTTTTAATTCTTGTTTGTTTGCTTGTGTGTTTGTTTGTGTGTTTGTTAAAAACGACAAAAGATGTTACTGCCTTCTATGCTTTTTTTTTAATTGTGGCACTAGCATGTCTTCCTGTCAAGGAAAATGTCGCCTTGGTGTGAGCAAATCTTTCCTCATTCGGCACGTGAGGGCGTTTTCTTTTCGGACAGTGACCTTATACAGAATGAGGAGAAAAGAAATGAAAACGAAAACACTTCTGGTTTTACCCCTTTTTCCTGCCGTTAACATTCGAGGTCTTTAGTTTGTCAAACTGTTTCAGTCTTTGCTGAAGTGTGGGAGTTAGCGGCTTCATTTGACATTTCTGTTACCAAGCTATCTGCTAAAACTCAACTTGATTTTGCTCACATAAAGGATCTTTAATTTCAGAATAGTAGGCAAGTTTCCTACGTATCTGATGGAAACTACTGCGTTACAAAAAAAGAAAGAAGTTCTCTCGTTAGGAAGCATATGTGTATAGTTAGATAGCTACTTCGAGCGAGATTTGTCATACGGATCTAGGAATCTCGTTACATTCTCGTTTTAGTGCCGATAAGCGGAGAAGCTAAACGACAAGTTACACGCGTACTTTCTCTAATGTTGCTGAATGCAGATAGCTCAAAGCCTTAAAGGCACAGTGCAGCTCACAGCCTTCGTTTTGCGTTTTTGTTGCAGCTGAGTGCATTTACAGTTCAAAAATCCTCCTATGGTAGTAAAACAAACCCAAAACTACCCAACGACGACATCTGTGAAGCTCGACAGTTTCTTGTTCACGCGAGTGCATAGATTAACCTAGTTATTACGTGGTGTTTGGTCGGAGTTCGATTCAACTGAGTGATTCCGGCCTCCATTTTGTTTTACACAAACTCATGATGATGTCTGACATAGTTTGCTAGTGACTGTCTTTTTGTGCATGATGTGGTGATCTGCCTGATCTAAATTTAGATCCAAAAATAGGCCAAGACCAGCCGGGTCCGAGTACGAAATTAATTCGTAAAAAAATCGCAGTTCTTGACTCTTTGGGTGCAAGTCAATGAAACTTGGTAGTTCTTCTAACGGATAGCTGCCTGAGGTATGACTAAAAGCCCCAGGGGCTCCGTGCACCTGGATTTGACAAGTTTTAACCAATAGTGTCTTGATAGAGAAGTGAGATATCCAACTGTTTGCCCCTCGTCCGTCGTACCGACGGGAGACTCCGTCATCACTGAGATATCAAGAAGAAAGACATCGTGGTGTGAGGCAAAGCAACTAACTTTCATACACAGAACCGTTGAAAACATGTCGCTGTTCCCACGCATCCTGTTGGGTCTATGTCTGACAATCCTCCTGTGGTTGATGCACAGTACAGCTGGACGCGAAGAGTCAACGTGCGTCCGGTCCCCGAAATGCAGGAGTCCACGTGTACCTTGGGGTCATCCGCCAAGACACCTGTGTGTCCACAACGACCTCTGTCGCTGCAGCCACACCACTCTGGACTGCTCTTCACACCACGGGAATCTCACCTACGTTCCCTACGTTGACGGCAGCTTTTCAATTCTCAACTTCTCTAACAATAACCTCGTCCAAATTTCACGCAGAGACTTCTTTTTTAACATGTCAAGAGATGTGCAAGTTGTGGACTTGTACAACAATGGTTTGGTCCATATTGTACAAGGAGTGTTTGACCTCTTGCCAAAACTGGAATGGCTACTGCTTGGAGGTAACAAGATTTCGTTCAAAGATGTCTTCAAAATTAACTTCCCAGCACCGGTTCAAACTCTCGATGTCAAATGCATGGGATACCGGGCAATAAGTCCACCAAACGATGTAAACGTAACTCGTTCCGATATTACATTCCTACGCGTGGACTGGAATAGCATAGAGTCTTTGGATATGGCGGCGTTCAGTGTCACGCCAATATTGTCTTATTTGTATTTGCGGGACAGCAAACTGTATAACCTAACTACAGTCCTTATGCCAAGTCTACTTGGTTTTAACGTTGGAAGAAACAGACTGTTCGACTTTCCAGAAACTTGCACCAGCACCAATGACTCCTTGTTTCCTGAGCTGGTCAACCTGATTCTTGATTTCAATATGATTTCTTGTATCGATCGCGTTTGCCTTCCTAAGGTTAAAAAAATAGATCTCAGTTACAACTTTTTCGAGTATATTTTGAGTGGTACTTTCTCTCCAAGAAACTTTCCCTACTTGAAACAGATTCTTCTTGGTCAAATGAGAACCAAGATTCTAGACATTAAAGCACATGCTTTCAACCACTCAGCCCTGGAAACGCTTGATTTGGGGAAGAACACATTAGATTTCTCAAGTCCGGTTGTTGATGATGATGCGTTTGCAGGCTGCATGGGCCTGTTACATCTGCACTTAAGTTTCAATAATTTTGAAAATGTGTCAGGGGCGAGGTTTTCGCGTCTCTTTGGTTTCTTAACCAAGCTTATTCGTCTCGACATATCCAACAGTATGGTTAAAGTCGTTTACTCTGACACTGTTGCAAACTTCACAGACTTGAGGCAACTCTACCTGTACAGAAATGCTTTGACATACATCCCGGATGGTGTCTTTGATGGGATGCAGAATCTGACCTTTCTCCACATGGATTCTAACCGAATACAAACCATTTCACAATTTACCTTCGGCGAGAGTGCTGCTAAACGGTAAGTGTGATAATCATTGAAAAATCTACAAGTGTATGTCTGTGGGGGGGGGGGGGGGGGGGAGAGAGAAGAGACAGGGTGCGTCCTCGCGGATGCGTGTGTATGTGTGGGTGTATGTGTGAGTGTGTGTGTGTGTGTGGGGGGTGCTTTTGTGATCTTTAAATCTAAAAGAGCTCAAGAGGACCGTCCTCGTCTACGTGTTTGCTAGTGTTTGTTTGTTTGCTTAGCGCTGTGGTCTGTAATGTCTTGTTTGGTAGCAGGAGCAAGGTGAAGAGTCTTAAGCACAAGGACTCGTATGAGGTCATCACAGTGCGGTCTCAAGTTTTACAAATAGCCGGATATGACGTCATCAAAGACATGTATCGAAAAATTGAGAAACAGGTGTCGGGGTATTATCTTGAAGAACTGCCATGTAAAGATTCATAAAGATATGGCCGGTAGTTCTTCTGGAATTGCTCTACACACACACACACACACACACACACACACACACACACACACACACACACTCACACACACACACACACACACACACACACACGCACACACACACACACACACGCACACAAACACACACATACGCATCTATGTTCACCAACACCCTCATCGCGATTCCTGGTCTATCTGAAAACATTTGTGACCCTCCACCACGGAATGAGTCGCATGTCACCTTTGCATGATTTTCATATTTTTACATTTTCCTAAAGAGTTTGTTATGCTCTATCCAGTGGTGAAGACCGTTTTAGAAAAGAGCGAAAACTGTTTGAGTTATAAGCCTGTGACTAAGGTGACCCTCACACTGTTACCAGACACTCCCCGGACTTATATTGAGCCTAGCGCAGAACCGCGCGAGGTGACATGCGACTCATTTCGTGGTGGAGGGTCACATTTAGTCAAAACTTGACTGAACGTAAAAAGAGCTAGGATGGATCAACCCACTATCTAAATGGCGAAGCCCTCACGCCTTCCTGTTCAGTTCAGAGTGTTGTAGTGTTAGAGCAAACGATACAAATGTGTTTGGTCGCTAAGAGAGGTGGCTCGCTTCTCAAACGGTGGTATATACATTGTATTCTGTTCATTTGTTCAGGTTTCAAATGTTAAACCTGGGCGGCAACCCCTTCCAATGTAACTGTGACATCCTGTGGTTCAAGAAGTGGTTGGAATCAAGGCCACACATCTTTAATCATGGTGACCCTTACGTCTGTGCCAATCTTCCTCACGTCACCCTCCAGGACTTCGTACTGAACGAACAGGTGAGTCTGACGAATGCAGTCTTTCTTTTGACAGTGTGATGTGTCCTTCGTCTCTGTACGCATAAGATACGATAAGATAAGATAAGATAAAATCAGATCAGGTAAGGTAAGGTAAGGTAAGGTAAGGTAAGGTAAGATAAGATAAGATAAGATAAGATAAGATAAGATAAGATAAGATAAGATAAGATAAGATAACAGTCAGACAGAAAAGGGACAAGGATTATCACAGAGAGACAGAAGTAAGTTGAAAGAAAATACCAAAGTTATAAGCGATACTTGTATTTGAAGTGTAGAAGATGCCGTGTTCGTTTGCAGAAACATTCTTTTGTAGTGCAATAGGTGTGTCCCAAAAATGCTAGAAAGTCTCGGTCACTCTTGTGTTTTGAGTGCGTCCATGTTTGCTGTTTGGTCTCCCTGCAAAAAAGACTACCGCAAATGTCGATGATTGCAGGCGTGCCTGTTGGGATCTGACGCTGCCTCCTTCACCATCGCCGTCACGTGTGTCCTTCTGTCCTTCCTGCTCCTCTTCGTCATCGCTTTCCGCTTCCGCTGGCGCATGCGCCTGTGGCTGTACGAGGCTTGCCGAGGTAGACGCCGAGACAGACGCCGTCAGCTAGAGGCTGAAGGGCGCCGTTTCCGTTATGACGTGTTTGTATCTTATGCTATTGAGGATGTCGCCTGGGTGCAGCAAGAGTTAAGGCCCGTGTTGGAAGGGGAGTGGGGGCTGAAACTCTGCATTCATCAACGGGACTTTGTACCAGGAAAACACATCGTGGACAACATCTCCGACTGCGTCAGCGACAGCGAGCGAGTTGTGCTGGTCTTCTCGCCCCACTTTGCCCGCAGCGAGTGGTGTCAATTCGAGCTCAAGTTCTGCCAGGTGGACGTCATGGAGCGTGATGACGTCATGGTGCTGGTGGAGCTGCGGGAGACCCCGTCACGTGACATGACGGGCGCTATGTTGGCAGTGCTGCAGACTACCACCTACATTGAGTGGGAGGACGGGCAGGACGCCAGGCAATCTTTCTGGGCACGTCTGCGTTCGGCACTGGACGACTGAGCGTCTCTTTCTCTGTCCAGATGTGCGACGGTTCCTCCGTGTCTGTCTGTTAACCTTCCCCGCTTTTCTTTTTGCCCGTCTCTGTCTCTGTGTCCCTTTCTATCTATGTATATTACCGTCTATTCTCCTTTTCTCATCTTTGTCTCCGTTTGTATGTCCCTGCTTGTCCTCCACTCTCTGTCTCTCTCTATCTGTCTGTCTGTCTGTCCCTCCCCCTCTCTCACTTTAAACTCCCACTCTCTCTCTCTGGTGAGGGCTGGTTGAAAAGAAGTTCGTTTGTATTGCTTATGCCACAACCCTCGTAAAATAAAATTTGATTTGATTTGATTTGATTTGATCTCTCTCTCTCTCTCTCTCTCTCTCTCTCTCTCTCTCTCTCTCTCTCTCTCTCTCTCTCTCTCTCTCTCTCTCTCTCTCTCTCTCTCTCTCTCTCTCTCTCTCTCTCTCTCCCCAGTGATAGAAGACTTCGTTTATGATTTATTTTCATATTGATTCATATTGTCCATAGCATATGAATGTTTCATTATATAAAAACTCTCACATTTGATAACATATTCAAATTTGGTTCAAAAATGTATGTTCAGTAAATTCCCACTTCTGTACATAACGTAAGAATTCGTGTAAAGTCTGTGATGTGTACATACTCCTTTGAATCCTGTTT
>NW_027127196.1:0-11084 GCF_037325665.1 Littorina saxatilis
TGCATTGCGTTCAGTTGCATTCTGTGAGTTCGACAGCTACTTGACTAAATGTTGTATTTTCGCCTTACGCGACTTGTTATCAGTCTCTTTTTGTGTCTCTCTTTCTCTCTCTCTTTGTTGCCCCCCCCCTCCCCGCATTCTGCTGCATTTAGTTCCATCTTAGCGTTTGTGTGATGCATGTGCATGCACTTTCAGTGGGAGGTGATGGATGGGTGTAAACGAAATATTTGGATCAACGATGTCTCGTGGGAAGTAATGCACCGAATATGTTTCAATATGGATGCATCCAGTGATTAACTCTAACACTGGTAATGTAATGTATGATCCTTTTAAACTATCGTGATTGCTTTTCTAGGGGTCTACAGTTGTTAAGGCCAAAAAAAAATTGTCTGTTTAGGGTAACATGACCAAAAAAAGTAGGGTCGGTAGGTAGGTAAAGTTTTTTTTTTTTTTTTTTTTTTTTTTTTGTGTAAATGCTATGTTGGCTGAACATTCACTTCTTATATTTGATGAATACATGTTTCAAAACTAACGTATAAATAAAACAGAGAGAAAGGGAGAGAAAGAAACGCCAAATGTCTCTTTTTAGCATTTTTACCTCTTTTTTTTTTTTTTTTTTTTTGAAATCAAAAAAAAGTTTTTGGGTCGGCGCCAAATCGATAGGGTCGGTCGGGTTACCCTAAACAGACAATTTTTTTTTTTTTGCCTAATAATCGGCAAAAAAGCTCATTGTCTCCTCTTCACAAAGCTACTCTGTCTCTCAGTATTTGTCTTTGTCAGTATCTGTATCTCTTTCTGTCGCCCTGTCTCATTCTGTCGCTGTGTGTATCTGTGTTTTACTTTCTCCCTCTCTGTCTGTTTGTCTGCCTGTCTATGACTGTCTGTCTTTCTGTCTGTCTGTCTGTCTGCCTGTCTGCCTGTCTGTCAGTCTGTCTGTCTGTCTGTCTGTCTGTTTGTCTGGCTGTCTGTCTGTTTGTCTGTCTCTCCCACCCCCTCTCGCTCTCTGTTGTTGCATTTATCCTTCGTTCACATTCTTACATGTATGGCTTTGGCCTTAATTGAATAAGCCCTATATATCCATTCATTCTCCCGTTCTGTTTGCATTCCATTCCCCATTTATTCCATGTCTGTGTTGCAAAAAGATGGATTTAAGAAACCGATAACATATTGCCCTGCAAGGAACACATAGATCAACGGTGTCTCAAGGGAAAAGATGCACCCAAAAAGGCCACATTCTAAATTCTTCTGGTAATCCGCTTCTGCCAAGGGAGAGACCTTGTGTTAATGTATGATCTTTTGGAACGACTGAACTTGCTTTTTACATTTAGTCAAGTTTTGACTAAATGTTTTAACATAGAGGGGGGAATCGAGACGAGGGTCGTGGTGTGTGTGTGTGTGTGTGTGTGTGTGTGTGTGTGTGTGTGTGTGTGTGTGTGTGTGTGTGTGTGTGTGTGTGTGTGTGTGTGTGTGTGTGAATAGAATAGAATAGAATAGAATAGAATAATGTTTATTGTCATGAACCAGTAAAGTTATTGACACAACAAACAACAAATAATAATAATGCATTATACAATGCTAAAACAATCCGTAACAAATTTGCCAAGACGAACTTGAACTTCGTCTTCTAAAAATAAGTTACTTGGATTTTTGTTAGCATATTTCATATTGATATGTGAAGCATCTTCTTTAAATTCATCCCTTAATTTAACATATTTATTGCATTTATCTAGAAAATGTATTTCATCTTCTATGACATTGCATTCAATACAAAGACGATTTTCTTTAGGGATATTCTGATGTCTTCCACTTTCAATTTTAGACAATGTGTGCTAGTCCTTAATCTGCTTAACATCTTTCTGTGTTTATTGTTCTTAATTTGTATTAAGTATGACTGCATTTCGTAAGATTTACTGATCATAGAATAAAACTTAAGTCTGGAATATGTATCTGATTTTTCTTTTGTCCAGTATCTTATATATTCCTCTTGTTGTTTTTTGTCAATGGCAAACTTTAATTTGTGTACATTTAATGTAGATTGGTTATGCCAAACGTGACTAAAACCTAAGTTACAAAGAGATTGTCTAACAAATTGTAGCCATGGCGTTTCTGTCGGATGGTGCAACATTGAGTCATATAATTGATGTATATACGAATCTTGTTTGGAGTCTAGAATATGCGCCCAGAATGCTATTGTTTGTGATAACATTTTTAATCCTAAAGGAAACCTTCCTAATTCCCCCAGTACAGGTATCCACATAGCTTTTCTATGAACTCCAAGAAGGAATCGACAAAATTTGATATGAACAAATTCATGAGGAGTTTTGCTAGATAAACATGATCCAAAGAAATGATCAGTATTTGTTTGTTTTATTTTATTATTAAACGTAAACGGATACCAGATTTCAGCGCCATATGTTAATAATGTGTGTGTGTGTGTGTGTCTGTGTCTGTGCGTGCGTGTGTGTAGAGCGATTCAGAGTAAACTACTGGACCGATCTTTATTAAATTTTACATGAAAGTTCCTGGGTATGATATCCCCGGACGTTTTTTTCATTTTTTGGATAAACGTCTTTGATGACGTCATATCCGGCATTTTGTAAAAGTTGAGGCGGCACTGTCACACCCTCATTTTGCAATAAAATTGATTGAAATTTTGGCCAAGCAATTTTCGACGAAGGCCGGACTTTGGTATTGCATTTCAGCTTGGAGGCTTAAAAATTAATTGATGAGTTTGGTCATTAAAAATCTGAAAATTGTAATTAAAATTATTTTTTTTATAAAACGATCTAAAATTACATTTATCGTATTCTGTATCATTTTCTGATTCCAAAAACATATAAGTATGTTATATTTGGATTAAAAGCAAGCTCTGAAAATTAAAAATAAAAAAATTATGATTAAAATTTAATTTCCGAAATCGATTTAAAAACAATTTCATCTTAATCCTTGTCCGTTCCTGATTTCAAAAACATATATATATATGATATGTTTGGATTAAAAACACGTTCAGAAAGTTAATAAGAATAGAGATATAGAAAAGCGTGCTCAGCGCAACCGCTACCGCGCTTTTCTGGATTGTTAATGTCACCGCCTTTGCCACGAGCGGTGGACAGGTCTTGCGGAAAAAAATGCAATGCGTTCAGTTTCATTATGTGAGTTCGACTGAGCTTGACTAAATGTTGTATTTTCGCCTTACGCGACTTGTTCTTTCTATTTGTGATACTCTCTATGTCTCGATCTCTGTCTTTACGTGTGTGTCGCTTTCTGTCTCTCTCCCTCTCTCTCTTTCTCGATCGATCGGTCTGTCTGTTTGTCTGTCTATCTCACCGCCCCCCCCCCCCTCCTCCCATCCACCCACATACACCACACCCACTTTAATCGCTCCATGGCCAGCAGCCGGTTAGAGAACCTAGAACAGAAAGTTGAGTTGCTTACAACATGAGGTTATTAGTTCTCCACATTTTGATCCAGACAGACAGGTTTTTCTTTTTGAATAATTATATCATTGTGTCCTTGCTAAAAAGTTCGCAGAATCATATCACTGCATAAAGGTAACAGCTACAATCCAAATAAACAAGTGTGTTTGTTTGTGACTGCATGGATTTAAACGATGAATTTGATTTTGTACTCCTGTTTTTTTTGGTGTCTTAATGATTGTATTTTGGTTTTGTACATGTGTATAATAATGTCATTGTAAAGCGCTTGGAGCTTTTAGGTAAGCGCTCTATAAATTTCCATTATTATTATTATTATTATTATTATTATTATTAGAAGACGTCGAGGAATGGCATGGCTTCTTCTCCCGAAGATAGCTAAACCTGTTATAACAATTGTTTTTTCCTCCAAATGTACAAAAGACAAAAACGTCCTTGCATTATAAATAAATGTCGTCTTTTCTTTTCAGACTGTGTGCTATTGCAAGACCCGCTGGAGCCAGTGACGCCGAGAGCTGAGTACGTCCCTGATCGTTCAGTGGTCATCGCCAGGGAAGGCGACCGTGCAGTCTTGCCCTGCGGGATTCGTGACCTGGGAACAAAACAGGTGGGTGCTTTTAATTCTAGACGATACTGCTACATGCACAGTTGTGGTGGTGACCTCATTAGTACTTTTCTACTGCTGATTATGTTGAAGGCAACGAGACAAACTTGGTTCTTGAAGATCGTTGTTACTTCCTCGGGAGACTTGCAGAATCGAAGAAGTGACACATTTTTATGCGACGCCATTATTCATGTTATGACATCGAACATTGTTCGTCTTTTGACGTCAGATATTTCACGTCGAAAAAGCGGGTCAAAAGATACGTTTTTGTTTGTTTGTTTTTTTAATCGATACCGTATGTCTTTAACTGTCCTAACTTTGTCTGTGTCACAGTGTAAGATACACACACGTGTCATATGTGTACTTTAACCGCACATGGTTGGGAAAGTTAGCTGAACATTTACGGTTATCTCATTTTGTCTTTCTTCGCTGTAGGTCTGATTTGCAGGATATTTAAAGTTGGATTGGATACTGGATTGGATGAATACTCTTCTTTTAGTGTGTGTGTTTCGTTGATAGGGTGGAAGCACCATATATCACGTGTCCTATAGGCCTATGCGATAAAGAATTACTGTCCACAAGGTTGAACGTCTTTCTGGCTTTTCCTCAAGCTTTTAATTTCTCTTCACTATGAGTTGATACATAAGTTCATTTTGAACACAAAACAACATTTACAACCTGCAGGCTTCTTGAGATTCACAAACACACAGATAATCCCTTTTCAACCGTCTGTTTCTTCACACAGCATGTGAAAAGATGCACATGTGTAGCCCTCTGCTCAACTGAGACAGGAAACTGCTAAATTTAACGATCCCAAGATGCTCCGACAGAACAGTCGCAGATTCCAATCATATTCAGGTGTTCTCTCAGGGGCGAATGGTCGTAGGATCTGCATCCATCTTCAGCGTTAGCTCGATGGGTCTGGGCCTGGAGGTAAATCCTACCATTTACACATAGCCTAATACTGCTTGATCTCACACATACTACGATGCTGTATTAGTTCAAAGGTGCGCCTGCGCTTTTTGTTGTGGTCGTCTCGTTTTAGTTGGTTCATTAGTGTAAGACTTTTGGTTGTTTCTAATTGAGTACAAAGGTAACACATGCCCATAGTTTCATCATGATCCTTCCTAGATCAGTATCCTTAATTCCTGTAAATAGAGTTTTCACATCCGAGTCTTGTCTCTGTGTCTCCGTCAGTGTTCGTGTTTATGTTCCTCTGTCTGTATGTCTGTCTGTTTGTCTCTTTATCTCCCTTTGTCATTGTGTCTCCGGCCCCCCCCCCCCCTCTCGCTCTCTCTCTCTCTCTCCTCACACTCTCTCTCTCTCTCTCACTCTCTCTCTCTCTCACTCTCTATCTCTCTCTCACTCTCTCTCTCTCTGTCTCTCTCTCTCTCTCTATCTCTCTCTCTCTCTCTCTCTCTCTCTCTCTCTCTCTCTCTTTCTCTCTCTCTCTTTGTCTGTCTGTTTACTGGTGTCTCTATCTGTCTCTGTCTCTCTCGCTATCTGCCCCCCTCCCCCTCTCTTCTTTTTCAAATAATATTGCGTAAACACTCTCAACTTTCTCGACTGTTAATACAGCAAATGTCAACATTTCCTCAAAAAGCCATTCGAGCAGACACAGAACAGCTGACTTCCGGAAAAAAAGAAAGACACTCAGCAATGTTACTTGACAGTTCCAAAGAACCCTTCGAGTGCGACATTCTTCAATATTTCCCGGACCATGAAGTAGAAAAAGAGAATGAAAGGAAAAACATGTCAAGACGGCAATTTTGTCTCCTTGTGGTGCCAAGATAAACATCCACTTGAAGGAAAATGAATAAACCAAATGATATTGTTTGTTTTTCATTCGCAAGTGTCGAACAGGTATTTTTTTCCATTTTGGAACTGTCCAACAAGCATTTGTATTCTGTCACTTCTGAGTGAATGCGCTCTTTAAAATTGCATTGGGATGATTATTTTTTTGTTGGAGTTTTTTTTACTGTTACAACTTCATTTCGATTTTTTTTCCTGAAGTCTGAAGTTCTCCCCTTCCTTTCATTTTCTTTCTTTCTCTCTGTCTTTCTTTCTTTTCTTTTTTCTCCGCTTCCTTTGACACGAAGGTTTTAACGTGAAACTTTGCAGACTCGAGAGAGTTAATTTTAAATCGGGGCGTAACATGCAACAGCTCTTTATTGGAAAATGGCTTTGATGAACTTGCATTCGGTTTTTTTTTGTTCGTTTTTTTTTCGTGTTTAGAGAGAGAGAGAGAGAGAGAGAGAGAGAGAGAGAGAGAGAGAGAGAGAGAGAGAGAGAGAGAGAGAGAGAGAGAGAGAGAGAGAGAGAGAGAGAGAGAGAGAGAGAGAGAGAGAGAGAGAGAGAGAGAATGACAATGACAATGACAATGACAATGACACATTCTTTATTAACGAGGGTAATGGCATAAGCAAACAGGTGCTTTTTAACATCCAGCCCTCGCCCATGGGAGGGTTTAATCTAATGATAATACTTTTTAAAAATGTTGGAATATCAATTAAAGAAGTAATAAAAACAAACGACAAACAAGCAAACGATTAACAGACTAAACAAACAAACAAAAATATACATACAAACGAACATTATAAGATGTTTGATGGGTTGTTGACAGACCTGCTTTTTTGTCGGTCCGAGGGGGAGCATATCGTCGTTTGTTTCATATTTATTGACCAAGGCCGAAGGAACATGATATTTATTTCCCAGGTGCTTGTGAATGAAAACTCGTGAAAATGATGACAAGACATATTATTGTCAAAGGTATAATGAAAACTGTTTCAAGCAACAAAAAACGTGTGAAACTTCGAGGGAAGACACAATCCGTGAAACTGAGGAGTCAATGAAACAACTACGTTGCAAGTAATAGCAATGTAGCATCGTTACATAAGTCATGTTATGAAATTAATTAGGTACATTTATCTACTGAGACGTGTAAAATGTACAAATAAGGCATCAACAATATAAACATGTTCAGGCTAAGTGAGAACGAAATGTGTCATGTATAAGGAATGAGAAATATCTGTCTTTAAAAGTCTTGGCATTGACAGAATGTTTGAGACCGCTTGGAAGTGAATTCCAAAGATAAGTCCCCGAAAAGAGTAGGCTGGACTTAAAAAGATCTATACGAGGCCGAGGAGCATACATTTTTGTCGGGTCTCTTAAATTGTGGGAAGTGAATTGAGAAGAAAGAGGTGCAGGCGCTCTTCCAATTATGAGTTTATGCATCAAAACGCCTTTATTGTACATGAGTCTTGATTTAGGAGGAAGAATGTTTAAAAGTTTATAGTCTTCGTTGG
Organism: Littorina saxatilis; assembly: GCF_037325665.1. Taxonomy (NCBI): domain Eukaryota; kingdom Metazoa; phylum Mollusca; class Gastropoda; order Littorinimorpha; family Littorinidae; genus Littorina; species Littorina saxatilis. The sequence continues at coordinate 7,344 of NW_027127196.1, forward strand.
AAATCGAGACTTGTAATAAAATAACTTTGATTGCTCTTTTATGTATACTAAATAAAGGTTTCAGAGTTTTTGCACTCGCACAATCCCATAGTGTTGACGCATAATCATTGATCGATTGAATGTGAGCGTTAAAGAAAAGTTGCCTGCCATGCCTGTTCAAGAAGTGTTTTTTTCTGGACAACAAGTAAAGTATCTTGTAGAGTATTTTACAAACTCCTGTAACGTGATCAGTCCACGATAAATCGTTATCAAGAATAACACCTAGAACTTTGTGTTTATTAACTTCTTCAACAATGTGATTATCAATCGTTACATGTGGAAGTTTAGATTTTAAGTTTTGGCGTTTTTGTCTGGTGGTAATAAGCATGCTTTTTGTTTTGTCTGGATTAAGAGCCATGTGGTTTAATTCGGTCCACGCTAAAAGCTCGTTAACACTTTCTTGAAGTTGTTTTGACAATACCTTCACATTTGAGTGGGAATTGTGAATAGTGGTATCATCAGCGAAGAGTTCACAGTTACTGCTTATGTGTAGGGGAAGGTCATTAATGTAAATCGTAAAGAGAAGAGGGCCGAGTACAGATCCCTGAGGAATGCCATAACCTACCGACTGCATGCTAGACATAGAGCCGTTGGCGCACACAGCTTGTACTCGATCAGAAACAAAAGACTTGATTAACGATATTGTATCATTTCTAAGGCCGTACAGCGCGAGTTTCCTAAGAAGTAGGCCATGATGAATCACATCAAATGCTTTAGCAAAGTCAACGAAGAGAGCAGCACATAATTTGTCTTCGTTGATCTTGCTCAACCACTGATCAACTAAAGAAACAAGTGCTGTGTGGCATGAATGATGAGTTCTGAACCCGGACTGACTTGGGTGAAATAAAGCATTTTCGTTAAAATGTGACAGAATAAACTTGTTGATATGGCATTGTTGTTCCAACGGCTTTGATCAAACCGATAAAATAGATATTGGCCTGTAATTGGAGGGTTCTGTTTTAGAGAGAGAGAAAGAGAGAGAAAGAGAGAGAGAGAGAGAGAGAGAGAGAGAGAGAGAGAGAGAGAGAGAGAGACGTTGTCTGAGAGACGTTGTCTGACAGAAGGAAAGAGAGAAAGAAAGACAAGAAAGGACAGTGACTAGGGGGGGGGGGGGGGGGGGGGGGGGGGGGGTAAGGGGGGATGATGTACGTGTGTGGGGGTAGGAGGGGGTGGGGGCTGTTGCAGCAAACGCGGACGGCGTATGAGATTACGTAACGACCCCTGAATGCTGGCTTGTCACGCAATACGTCACGCAAACACGTCACGAACAGGCGGCGAGCAATGACGACATGCAATCCCGGACATTCCGCAATTACGTTTTTAAGCTGCCGCTCCTCTTCTGCCATTGTGATTTCTTTCAAGCTGTCCGCTCATGTGCAGTCATGCGGAAAATGGCCGAGTGGCAAATGTTAATTAAATGCAGGATTCTGAGGTTAATTAAAAGAGACTCGGATCTCTGCATGGGATCGTAACTGTTCTGGTTTTCGATAAGAGCGCACTCATGTCCCTCTGACAAGGTTTTGCAGAAGTTGCATTTTTGACAATATTTCATTTTTGAAAGGTACCACTCCTTCTCATGCTAACGATCATATACTAGCACTATACACCGACTGAGATCTGCCAACATTGGACAAGGAAGAACATTCTTCCAGTTCGACACAGTTTATAACATAGCAACCGTCTTTGTGCTCTTTGCATATGCCTAGGGGCAATTGTTTTTTGCCGAATCAATTGTGCAAGTGGCACCTATGCCAATCTGCGAATTTAATTCAGCAAATGTGTGCCGAATTCCCGGAATTGCCGAATTCGCGGAATCGGCACAATTGTTGGCCATTTCGCGTAATCGGCAAAACGTTGCCCATTACGCGAAATCGGAAGCGTTTTGCCGAATAGCGTAAAGGCTACTAACATTTTCCCATTTCGCAAAAGCGCCATTGTTTCTGTTCAGTTTTCCCCAACTTCATTTTGCTCGTGCCTTCTTCGTTTCGATTTCTTCACTTTGTACGTATACACTGTTCCCTTAGTTGTATGTATCCTTATGCCAAGCATTTCATCCATCCCCATTTATTGAGAGCGTCTGAGCATAGCATTGCGAACTAGCCTCCTTCTACGGTATAGAGGGTTAGCTTCAGAAACTCTGAGTTATCTCAATCGTTCCTCTCCCCCAAAAGCGGCGTACGTCTGGCTGAATAGACAGATAATTAGATATGGAACTTTTCAGCACGTATACGGGAACGTGTACGGGTAACGTCATCACATCTCGTTTTTACGTCACGCGTTTGCCAATATCTACACGTCTTGATGGGAGCAAAACAACGTATGCATTTTGAACATTGCAGACAAAAAGTGAGTAACGGGTGACGTAATATCTACACGTACGGGTACAGGTCTTTGCTACACGTTCGCTCATCTAGAACACTGTTACAGTCAGTAAAAACGATCCTACAAGTACACAAACAAACTACTCTTGTAAACACATATGAGTAGCCAACACGTGGTAGTTTCAGCCCATGAACGAAGAAGAAGAAGAAAAAGAAGAAAACCGTTCCTTTCCAACAGCCACCACTTCATCTCTCCTCCGCATCCACACATCCTCATCTTCATCGGTTCTGGGGCATTACTGGCATTGACCGGAGTCAGACGTTTGTCCCCTCCTCCTAAATTTCTGATGACACAGGGCGGGCAAGTGTGCTCCATCAAAACACGACATGGCCTAGTACAGGAAACATTTTCGATGCATGGTACTACTAAACCCAAACACGGCAAGTTTGTCTTTCAGTCGGCGAGAAGTTGGAGAGATTGAGTGTGAGGCTTGGACATTTTAACATTGTTTCTATAATTTCGCACAAAGTATATATATCGTATGTTGGTAAAAGGTTCTGTCTCAAAATTAAGTCTCAAAGCAATCCACCAAGTCATCGCTCAAGTGCATCCTTTTTTGTCATGATACCCCTACAAAATGACGCAAAAAGTCTCGTTTTTGACCGCTCTTGCGATCGACACCTGCATCAGTAGGAATAGCATATCACGCGAAATACGCAAGGTAGCAAAACAAAACAATCTGTTCAGGGTAGATAATTGATTTGACTTAATTCCTTCTCGTATATCAAAGTTGCAAAGTTTTGCTTATTGTGATTTGTGGTCGATTTTTCACTTGGCCCTTCCGTTTTTGTCTGGTCGATTTTGAGGGTACCCTTATTTGAGCGGCGGTCACGTGATCCCTGTGAATTAAATATTTAATCCAAAAGGTGATCCTTAAAGTTAAGTAAATTGCCTTAACTGGCATATACAGTTGTAATGACATGACACGGGGATTAATGCTTTAATTTGGGTTTTAAATCTGTTCCAATAATTGTTTGGCCAAGTTTAGTACGTTTGACCCGTTGGCAGTTTAGTTGTCAGTATTGTATGATTTTAGAGTTAAACCAGTGATATGCCAGTAATATAAGCGGTCACTGCGATCTCTGGATGAGGTAAGTATCAATTGTATGCTTTTACTCAATAAAGCACGACAAAATGTAGCAAGCTACACCCCCCCCCCCCCCCCCTCCCTTGGTAAAAGAACAACACTCCAACAACAACCCTCTATCTATAAGAAACAGACAAGATACACGCATTATCCAATGTTAAAGGCTCTACAACAAAACGCTCCTCACAATCCAACACACACACACACACACACATACACACACACACACACAC
>NW_027127197.1:0-9910 GCF_037325665.1 Littorina saxatilis
ATATATATATATATAATATATTATATATATATATATATATATAGATATATATATATATGTATAGGTTACAACACGAGTGGTTTTTTATATGGCTTGTATTTCAGTCAGCGGATGAATATCATCGGGAGACACGAGCCTCTGGCGAGTGGCTCTCGATTGATATTCCCGCTGGGTCTTGACTGAAATACAAGCCATATAAAAAACCACGAGTGTTGTAATCTGTATATCCCATTCTACCATCAAACACAAAGTGCAGACTACTAGCGGCACTGTTGCGATCTGTGCAGGGTAAAACTGTTGCCAGCGAGACTTAGCCCTTTTGCAACCTTTAAACTAAGTGACCGTCGCTGAAAAAATAAAACGAATGAGTGCATCGATAAGTACGCGGTAACACTACTTTCAGACCATTTAAAAGCTTTAAGTAAAGGTTCATAAGTTGCAAGAAAGTAATCATATGAAGTCGAATAGAAATTAATTTAGTTGAAGCGCACAATTCTTTTGTTTTGCGTTTCAGGTCGGCAGAACGGGCGAAACGGGTTTGGGACCCATTTGGCTTACTCGATTCAGAATCGATTCCACGTTGTTTTTCTCGAACGTGTGTAATTAGGCTTATTGACAGAGAAGCAAATTTTAGGGAACAAATATGTAGGTTTAGATTTAACCATTTGCTCCCTATTTGAAATGTATCTACGTGATAAACTGTTTTGCGAGTGTGTTTGCATGGATGAACTTAAACTGGTATGGGTGTGAGGAAAACGCGACCGACACGTCTGTCACCGCCGATTGATTGCATTTTGAAGGAATATGACTGGATTACGGAAAAATATGTGGACTTACTGCAGAGCCAGGCAAAAGAGTAGACTTGCTCGCAAAACACGTGAAACAGCCGATGTTTGATAGCTGAAGGCGCACACCAAAACACACTACCGACAGATTCTCAAAAGTCGTCTGCTAACGATGCAAGGGGAGGGTACTCGTGTTTTTGTTTTGGTTCGCTAGCATCTGGTTATCTTGTAAGTTGAATGTTCGTTTTTTTCGACCTGCATTGCTTTCATAATGACTCGAAGAAACTTTTGCTTATTGCATCTCATACATCAGATCAGTTCTGAGATTCATTTTTGCGTGCAACTGATATGGTTTTCTGAGCCGTGCAATACGATTTTAGAACTTCATACAAATGTGTCACATTGTTCGGCGCGAGGTCAAAGGTCGGGAGGAGAGTAGTCCTTTGCCCAAATCGGAATCTGCACTATCATATATTTTTTGGAGTCCATGATGTATTTATTGAGCTATAAAAATACAACATATATACCCATACTGAAGTAACAGAGACAAAGAAGGGAGGTCATGGGATATATATATATATATAGTATGTGTGTGTGTGTGTGTGTGTGTGTGTGTGTGTGTGTGTGTGTGTGTGTGTGTGTGTGTGTGTGTGTGTGTGTGTGTGTGTGTGTGTGTGTGTGTGTGTGTGTGTGTGTGTGTGTTAGGTTCTTTTTCAACGATTTGATTTTTTTGTATCCACTATATTCTCTCTTTGTGTTTACTTTTCTTGTTTGTTTATTTGTTTACTTCTTTTTTTTCTGTTGTTTTCTTGATTTTTAACTTCTCGATTTGTTGGGGATTTTTTAGCACTATTCTCTCCCTCTGTGTTTACCTTTCTTGTTTTTTTCTTCTTTTTGTTTCTTTCTTTCTTTCGTTTTTTTAAAATTTTTACTTCTTGTCTTGTTCCTCTCCCATTTTTTTCTGTCCATTTTATTTTGAGGTGTCTCTCTAATTTTGTTACGTCCGTACGGGGTAATTCCTTTTTAACATTCTTAGACTTTATCTACTTGGATAAGAAAAAAATAGAGCAACCATAAAAGCAAACTAAGCGCAGCTGAACAAACTCAGCGGCAGATAAACTAGTATTGAAGGAGGAGGAGGCGGAGGAGGAGGAGGAGGAGGAGGAGGAGGAGGAGGAGGAGGAGGAGGAGATGAAACAGAAGAATTAGGATAATGTTGAAACAGAAAAAGAAGAGGACATGGAGCAGAAAAAGAAAGAGGAGAAAGAGACCGATGAGAAAGACGATGTAGAGAAGAGAGACGAAAAGAAGGAAGAAGAGAAAGAGAAGAGGGTGGAAGACAAGGACGAAGAGAAAGAGAGAAGGACGAAGATAAGGAAAATGAGAAAGAGGAGTAGAAAGGGGAAGACAAGGAGCTGGAGCAGTAGACGGAGAAGGGAACAAAAGGCGTAAAAAGAGCCATACACGTCAAATCCGGCGCGTATACACACATAAAAGTGCACGTGGAAGTTGCAGCCCACACACTAAAAACTAAATCAACCAGTAACATACCCGGTGTACAGACATATAGCCTTCGGAATAAAACCGAGGGCTACATTGTGAAAGTACGTCAATACTGTTGCATTCAAGGCATCATTAACCTATGACATACTTTAGCAACATGCTCAAGGAAATGAAAAGGTTACCCCGTTCAATCTTAAAAAGCCGTGTCATGGTTTTCGCTCGAATTAGTGCAAAAGGGGAGGCTACTTTTGGACTCGGAACTATGACGTTTTTCCTGTCCAATGAATACCAAAACTGCAAACGACAGTCTCCCCGCATGCTTTTATAAAAGTTCATTAACACTATGCTATGACATATAGCAACATCATGGTACACGAAAGTTACAAGCATCGCAATGTGTTAATTTGTATATTAACAACAGGCTCAGCCAAATTAATACACAGCCATTTCTTTATACATTAAAGACACACTTCTTCCCGTGATTAAGTTAGGCCCACCATCTCAGATCAGGCCAGGCTGATTATACATGGGATGGCGGAGGCGACCACGGTGCAAGGGAAGCTCTATGGCAGTCTGGACGACCTACAGCGCACGGCAACATTTGCGCGGAGAACAGGCGTTTCCATCTGAGTGATCGACAAGAAGAAGAAGAAGATTATACATGGGATAAGACTATCCCTCCGCTTTGACACGTACCAACATTCAACATTGCATGTTCTATTGAGTTGGACACTGTAATGAATCATTTTCTTAAAAAAGCCACTATGGGCTTTTACGCAATTACGTTGACTAAATCGATTCATACAACAAGTCCGACTATGTACAGATGAGAAAGACGATGTAGAGAAAAAAGACGACAAAAAGGAAGAAGAGAAAGAGAAGAGGGGGGAAGACAAGGACGAAGAGAAAGAGAGAAGGACGAAGATAAGGAAAATGAGAAAGAGGAGTAGAAAAGGGAAGACAAGGAGCTGGAGCAGTAGACGGAGAAGGAAAACAGGCGTAAAAAGAGCCATACACGTCAAATCCGGCGCGTACACACACACAGAAGAGCACGTGGAAGCCTGGTAAACCCCGTCTTGCGTCCCAGTGGCGAGATGGTCTTATGCCATGGAAAAGCTTTTTAAACGGCCAGATCTGAGATGATTAGCCAAACTGTTCTCGCGGGAAGAACAGGGCCGTTGGGCGCAGTGGCGTGGTGGTAAGACGTCGGCCTCCTAATCGGGAGATCGTGAGTTCGAATCCCGGTCGCTGCCGTCTGGTGGGTTAAGAGTGGAGGTTTGTTCGATCTCCCAGGTCAACTTATGTGCAGACCTGCCAGTTACTTAACCCCCTCCGTGTGTACACGCAAGCACAAGACCAAGTGCGCACGGAAAAGATCCTGTAATCCACGTCAGAGTTCGGTGGGTTATAGAAACACAAAAATACCCAGCATGCCTCCCCCGAAATCGGCGTATGCTGCCTGAATGGCGGGGTAAAAACGGTCATACACGTAAACATCCACTCGTGCTAAAAACATGAGTGAACGTGGGAGTCTAAGCCTATGAACAAAGAAGAAGAAGAAGAAGAAGAAGAAGAAGAAGAAGAAGAAGAAGAAGAAGAAGAAGAAGAAGAAGAAGAAGAAGAAGAAGAAGAAGAAGAAGAAGAAGAAGAAGAAGAGTGCCGTTAACCACAGTCTTAAAAATATACAGTCGTGTCTTTGAATATTGTCCCTAGCGGTCATTTTCATCTTTCTGACGACAGGAGATGTCGACATGAGTCCGCACTTCCTGTTCCAGTCTCCCAGACGGAAGCTAAGATAAACCGCATAATTAAAAGACAGGCTGAGAGGCTGGAAGAGTCTCTTGAAAGGCTACAAAGAAACCTGGCAAATTTCCATTAACTTGAAATGTATGTAACTGGCCCTTGGTCATTCTCTCGTTCCAGGACAAAGCGGCGGTCAAGGCATTGGCGTAGAAGAAAAAGGAGGTAGGGTGAGGGTAGGGGTAAGAGTGAGGAGGAAGGGGGATGGGGGGGGGGGTACAAAGGGATGGACAATGGTGAACTTTTTCTCTGTGTGTGTGGTTTGAGTTACTTTCAGTTGAGGGGTTCAGCTAATGTAGCTGCACGCTAAATAATGTCTTTTTGTCTGTCTGTCTGTCTTTCTGTCTGCATTGTGTTCACATCTTTCACACTATATATAGAGAATACTTCATGGCTTGCTGTGTCGTACCAGATTTACACGAGGTTTTATTTTAAATATTGAACTGCGAGCGAAAGCGCTCTGTTCACTATTTGAAAAAGCAACGAGTGTAAATCTGGTACAACACAGCAAACCATGTAGTATTCTGTTTATCCTACATACTGTACTTACGTGTATTTTACTGAAAATGTCCTGCAGTCGAGGCAGCGAAATTGAAGACGCTTGTTTTGGAACCTCGATCTCTTCTAAAGCCTCGTGCAATCTATTACGTCAAAGCAAAGAAACGTCACTCTGAAAGTGAGGCGTGACGTGTTAGTTCTAAAAATTCATCGAGGGTAATTAGCGAGCGCAATTTGTTGACGTTTGTCTCGGTGACTTTGGCATCATAAGCAGTGAAAAAAACAGGTCCCTGCCAGACTTGCTTGACATGACCTCATTTACATGATATACACACATGTGATTTGAACGATTATCTCACGAGTGTCTCTCTCACCTATGTTGGATAAGTATCTGTCTCTATCTCTCGTTCTATCCTTTTTTGTATGTTTGTCTGTCTGTCTGTCTGTCTGTCTGTATCTGTCTTAGTCTATATAACCCTCATCCTCAGTCTTCCTCCTCCTCCGCCTCCTCCTCCTCCTCCTCCTCCTCCTTCTCTTCCTCCTCATCATCGTTGTTGCTATCGTCGCCATCGTCCTTTTCCATCTCCTGCGAAAACAAATCCATAACAAATTATGTTCCTTATTCTGTGTTACTTACTTACTTACTTACTGCGCGCACGTGTGTGTGTGTGTGTGTGTGTGTGTGTGTGTGTGTGTGTGTGTGTGTGTGTGTGTGTGTGTGTGTGTGTGTGTGTGTGTGTGTGTGTGTGTGTGGGTGGGTGGGTGGGTGTGTGTGTGTGTGTGTGTGTGTGTGTGTGTGTGTGTGTGTGTGTGTGTGTGTGTGTGTGTGTGTGCGCGCGTATCGCCTTGCAGTGCTATGTGGTTGCTTTGAATGTTGCGTTGAATAAAACAAGCAATTTGGGGGGGGGGGGGGCTGACAACCTCCCCCCCCCCCCCCCCCACCACAATCCCCTCCCTGCTAGTTCTTTTCTTTCTTCTCCCTCCTCCTCCTTCTCCTTCTTCTCATCTGTGTTCTCCTCTGTCTCCCTTCTAACCTCCTTCCCCCCCCCCCCACCCCACCGCCTCCCTACCCCCCCCCCCCCCCACCTCTACCCGCCTTCGTTTATGAATAATTGCAGTTTCTATCGCAATTTACTCCACACTTTTCCCCCCAGGCTTCTACTTTTTCTTCTTTTTTTGTGTGTGCTTCTTCTTTGAAGCCCGAGGGATAATATTCTGACCACGCTCGCGTGGCGGTCAGTTCATTATCAGCGCCATTTTGCTTCGCTTGACCGTCTTGACGTCGGTACCAGCGTTCATGATATTGAAAATTCGACTCGCCCCTTCCTCCCTAGCACATAGAAACACCCAGCTACTCAATCATCTCTCTATTAATCTATTACCAGGCCCGTAACTTTTCCAGTTAATACCCTGCGCTGAACGGAATGAAAGAAAAATAATGAAGCCGGTCCATCTTTTTAGATCAACCGTGGCGGCCCTTTCGTCATTTCCGGTCCCGTGATTCCCTTGCAACGCGAGAGCTAATGATATACTAATGTAAACATGTCTAATGAAAAATGGCTTCTAATAGGCTGTAGTTGAGGCTATGGGAAAGAGAGGAGAGGAGGTCGGAGCAGCATTATTTCATTAAGCGGGATGTTTTGTGTCTGAAAAATGGAGTGAATTGGTCATTTGCCAGCTACATGCCTTAATTCGCTGCTGAATCGCAGTGTAATTTCTTTGTTGCGGAGAATCTTGATGTAAATAAGGGAACCTTCCTGATTCGCTTTTCCCAATTCTCCGCCGTCTCTGGTTCCTTCTCTATCATTTACATACCGATTTGTGTTCTGTCTTGTTTCTCTAATTGCCCTTGATTTCTTCCTTGATTGTTCTCGTATCTGCACGGTGGGGCGGGGACGTAGCTCAGTTGGTAGCGCGCTGGCTTTGTAGCCAGTTGGTCGCTATCAGCGTGGGTTCGATCCCCACGTTCGGCGAGAGATTTATTTCCCGGAGTCAACTTTGTGCAGACTTTCTTCGGTGTCCGAACACCCCCGTGTGCACACATGCGCACGAAAAAGATCCCACGTTCACAGCGAAAGTCTCAGGGCTTGGAAAACACGAAGACACGCATGCATCATCTCTCGTCTCTGATTATCATGATCGTATTTTGATACTTTGACGAGACAAACCCAATGCTGGTGTGTCGAAGAAGACAACCACAGCGGGCTTGTTCGAATCAAATTATCACACCATATCTTCAGCGTATTACCAATACCTGTCCCAATATAGACCAGTTGGTCTAAGAGGACGTTAAACCCTAATAGTCAGTCAGTCTATACGGTTTTGCCCATTGTGGTGTCTTTGTGTCTGTGTCTCTCTTTCGTGTGTCACTGGCCTGGATTTGTGAAAGACTTTTGTAAGATTGATGAATGATATGCCGAATGTAGCTTGTTCTAATGTAATACTTCCTGTAATATTTTTCTCAGGATTTAACCGTACGGGTATGCCTGCCGTAATTCAGACACATTTACGCCCGTTGTCAAACTGAGTTTCCCCTGTGACAGTGTGACTTTCGGTATGTCCATCTTTTTTTTCTCTTTTTTTTCTGGACTCGTTTGGATGCGATGAACCTAGGACCAAAGAACACGCTGTATAGGAACAGTGTGGACGTACAAGAAATTCGTTACAGGCACAACATAACGTCACGCTCATAAGAAAAATACCTATCTCAGTGTTAGGCATTTCTGTAGTGAAACTACAGGGGAAGCTACTGGAAGGGTATCTATCATGTGTTTGAGAGTATAAACTCTCAGACCATCGGAAACCATTGCCACGGTCACGTAAGCAAAACTGCCGATCTCGTTTCTTGAGTTAGGCTCTTTTTCTTTATGATACAGGAAGACTTGTTTTGAGAATGTGGAGGTATGCAAAAGCTCTGTGTGGGTTGTTATGCAGTTTTGCTGATTGAAAATGTTGCTGTCAGCTCGTTATCTCACGTTTATCCCGTGGTAACAGCTCGAGATAGGCAGTTTGAAACATATAACTAAAATGAGATAGGCAGATTGTTCAGAAACCAAAGAAAGTGTTTGCGTTTTTCTCAAAACATCAAAAAATGACATAGGCAATTATCTTATGAGTGTGACGATAAACTCTAGTCTAGAGGATTTCTTCCGGAATGTCCCCCCGGACACTATTCATAGCTTTTTAAAGGTAATCAAGATTTTAAGAAACGAATGTGAAAAAGACATGACACATTCTATATTTTAACTGTGGTAGACCTAAACAAAACCACGTACGTGTAGTTTTGAGCATGGCTACTGCCGTGCAAACCGAGAAAGGAAACATGCTTGCATCGGTCTTCAATAGCCCTACAGGTTAATTGTAGGGCTGATACAATAACAATCAACAAACCACTAGACACTTGTCAGTGTCAATGTCTTCCTGCACGAATACTAATGTTTGTTTGCCTGTCCACCGGTGCGTCTGTCAATCTTATAACTATGTGATTGTTGTAAGTGAATGTATTCGCCAAAACGTCCGGTTGTATTCAAATCCGGCTAACATCATATATGAAGTATTTCAAGATAGGGAGAAACCGCAGTACTTGTGCTCAGTAAAGAGTAAACATATGGTTGAAAAGACTAAGGTTAGTCATCCAGTCTGTCTGTCGGTTTTACTGTCTGTCTGTCTGTCTGTCTGTCTGTCTGTCTGTCTGTCTGTCTGTCTGTCTGTCTGTCTGTCTGTCTGTCTGTCTGTCTGTCTGTATGTCTGTCTGTCTGTCTGTCTGTCACTAGTCAGTAAGTCAATCAGTCAGTCAATCAGTCGTTCAATCAGTCGTTCAATCGTTAAGTCAATTAGTCAGCCAGTCTTTCTGTCTCTACTTAGTCAGTAAACATGTTAGTTAATCCGTAGGTCAACCAATCAGTCAATCAAACAATTAGTCAATCAGTCAGTCCAACAATCAAACACTCAGTCAGTCAATCAATCAATCAGCCAGTCAATCAATCAATCAGTCAGTCAATCAATTAATCGGTCAATCAGTCAGTCAGTCAATCAATCAATCAGTCAGTCAATCAGTCGATCAATCAGCCAATCAGTCAATCAATCAATCAATCAATCAATAAGCCAGTCAATCAATCAATCAATCAATCGGTCAATCAATCAATCAATCAGCCAGTCAGTCAATCAATCAATCAATCAATCAATCAGCCGATCAATCAATCAGTCAATCAATCAATCAGCCAATAAGCCAGTCCATCAATCAATCAATCAATCAATCAATTAATCAATCATCCAATTAATCAATCAGCCAATCACTCAATCAGTCAGTAAATCAGTCAATCAATCAGCCAATCAATCAGTCAATTAGTGTGTCAGTCATGTCATAGCAACAAAGCCACTAGGCCGGAGAATCCGTAGTGTACTCGTACTCGTCACCAAAGAGAAGGGCAGATGTCCATGGACATTAAAACTGTCAAAAGATCATCACATACCACGGTTACAGTTAAAAAAAAGTATTCACAAACTCTTTTAACTTTCAGAGATCATTACATACTACGGTTACAGTTAAAAACTGTTGTCACAAACTCGTTTACTCTTCGAAGATCATCATGTACCATTCTTTTCTGTTTAAAACGGGTTCTCGTGAACACCATTACTAACCATGAAAAACATCACGTTCAAATTTAGCGCCGCGTCTGCGTGTATATCATACCGTGCGATCTTTGTCCAAGTCCGTCTGGAAGTCCAGACCAGGTTTTGTAATGACACTCTTTTTCTGGCGTGCCAACCACCCCAAAAGTGTCGGAGTGCCAAGAGGAAGAAGAAAATCACTATTTTGAAAAAGGGCATTTTGCGGGGCCAGACCACAAGACAAGATTACACATCATTCTATAGTCCTTGTCAGTTCTCACGAAACGTCTAATGCCCTTCCATCAAAGTAGTAATGGGACGAGAAAAGAGCTATTTGCAGCAAAACAAATTCAGACTGTGAAGGAAATTTCTATATGGCGGTCAGCCGCAGCTTAGACAAGGCTCTATAGTGGTATAGCCCCATCTCCCCTTCACCCCCCCCCCCTCCCCCTCCTTTATCCTATACCCTATACCTCTTCCCGGCCCAAAAGAGCGTGGCCTCCGCAGACTTTTAAATCTTTTCCTCCGTTTCTGATATGATATACGTCACGCAAATTTGCATCGCAGACATAGAAAGGAAGCCCGTAATTATAAAACACTTGCCGGCCCCGCTCTTTTCTCCCAAGAAGTCTTTATACGCCGGATTTAGTCCGTCATGTTTTTCAAACAAACCGAGGCCACTCTAGTAATTCAATATGGGTTTGCGATCTGTG
>NW_027127198.1:0-2500 GCF_037325665.1 Littorina saxatilis
GAGCTTTAAAAAAATATAAAATAAAAACCACTACCACCAACAACAATAATATAGTCACTGTAACAAAATCAGGAGAAATTGTAGCATCAGTGAAAAGAACAAAACCACCACTGCTACCACCGCAAACAACAACAACAACAACAACAACAACAACAACTTCAGCAGCAGCAGCAGCAGCAGCAGCAATAACACCACTGAACAACACCAACAACAACAACCATCAACACAACCAGCAAACACACACATATAGGACTAATTATGTTATGCATATTACTGTAAACACATTTTTTGCCTTACCAAAAAGAAAAAAAAAAAAGAATATACGATTCACAAGGGTTGTGTGGTATTACACAAGCTGAACAAACCAACCAATCACATCCGACCGCCACTATACTGATTTTCTGTTATCCCTTTGTTGTTTCGCTCCCTCTCCATGATCATAGAGCTGTTGTCATCTATCCTAATCCTGGCGACAAACAATACTGGTTTCACCACAAATGACTGATATGTGTACACGTTAAAAGGGACAGACCCCGATTTCAGTGTGTTTTACGCAACACAGGAGCACTGCTATGATCTGTAGCATTATCGTTTTCATTTCATTTCATTCTCATACTTTATCGTTGCTGGGAAATTCAATCAATCAATCAATCAATCAATCAATATGAGGCCTATATCGCGCGTATTCCGTGGGTACAGTTCTAAGCGCAGGGATTTAGTTATTTTTTAGCTTTTTTTATGCAATTTATATCGCGCGCATATTCAAGGCGCAGGGATTTATTTATGCCGTGTGAGATGGAATATTTTTACACAATACATCACGCATTCACATCGGCCAGCAGATCGCAGCCATTTCGGCGCATATCCTACTTTTCACGGCCTATTATTCCAAGTCACACGGGTATTTTGGTGGACATCTTTATCCATGCTGATACAATTTTGCCAGGAAAGACCCTTTTGTCAATCGTGGGATCTTTAACGTGCACACCCCAATGTAGTGTACACGAAGGGACCTCGGTTTTTCGTCTCATCCGAAAGACTAGCACTTGAACCCACCACCTGGGTTAGGAAAGGGGGGAGAAAATTGCTAACGCCCTGACCCAGGGTCGAACTCGCAACCTCTCGCTTCCGAGCGCAAGTGCGTTACCACTCGGCCACCCGGTCCATGGTCAGATCTCGTTTTCCGTGTGTTTTACGCAACACAGGAGCACTGCTATGATCTGCAGCATTATCGTATTCATTTCCTTTCATTCTCATACTTTATCGTTGCTGGGAAATTCAGGTTGTATCTTCTCAGTGAAAAGCTAGCCGCAGTAACAACATTCGCACTACCCAGGCGTGTGCGTCAGTGTTAAAGGTGTAACCAGCAACCTGCAATTCTGGCAGAATAACTGAGGTCTTTTACGTGTCAAGGCGGTGACAGGGGGTGGGACATGGATACCGTCTCTGAGTCATCAAGTAATGTGGACCCGTGGCCTGGATTCGAACCTGTGGCCAGGGGATTTCAAGCATGCAATAGTGCGATGCGTATATATACAATTTAGATGAGGAAAATGTACTGTTTAACTATGATTGTCTATGTTTACTCAAGGCCGGAGTGGCATAGTGGTTAGAGCTCTTGCCTCTCACGCATGCGGTCGGGGTTCGATCCCCCATTCGGGGCGAATACAAATACATGTACCCGATTTTGCCCAGCGCTCCCCAGGCAATGGTCGGGGAATGCGAAGGCAGCGAGGGAGAGGAGTTGGCACCGCCCTTATAAAGCTGGCGCTAGAGAAGTTTGACACAATGGCACGTTAAAGACCTCGGTCATTCTGCCACAAGTGCAGATGGCTGACACCACCTAAACACGCATACACTTGTGTATCTCATCAAAAGCCGCGAGGGCGTAAAACTCGAATTATCATAACCCATATCTTGTATGTAGGACAGTAAGCATTCTCTCTTTCTTGGGATCTCTGACATCTTGCTCTCCTACGACCAATTAAACATGGTTAAAATTACCTTTACCCTTTTTTTTAATTTTTTTTTAATCTTTTTTTAAATCTCAAGGTAACATGGAACCGGTCGCGCGCTCACAGTAAGAGCACACATTATACATAATTATATGGGCATGTAATTAATAACACTCATTCATGCAGATGTATTATGCAGATGACATGTACCCTCACTATCGATGCCGATAACGCACCACAGTTCTCCCCCTTTAACAAAACCAACACTCTCACACAAACCCGTCGACCATGCGCGCAATATTGACAGTCAAAGATGGGTTTTCAGCGGATAAAGCCATAATCGTGATTTGTGGTTCGAAAATTATGTGGACTCAGCTCTTCGCCGACACAATCTACTTTAATCATTTTCCTTCTATGCATTACTGGTTGGGAATTAAACGAAATCATCCAATTATTGTGTAAATATGTTGTGTTCGAATGTTCGAGCTATGGTTTTTGGTTGTCTGTGACGTGTTTGACCTTTGCATGTCGGTGTAGAAAGGTAA
>NW_027127198.1:7500-14841 GCF_037325665.1 Littorina saxatilis
TTAGTTCCTTGCTAGTAGGTTGGTTGGTTGTCGCGGCTTTTAACGTCCCATTCTACTTTTGGGGCTTTGCGAGACCGACAATCCTTGTCAGTAAATGATATGTCTATTCTGTCTTCGGTTCCTTGTCAGTAGATAATGTGTCTGTTCTGTCTTCGGTTCCTTGTCAGTAGATAATGTGTCTATTCTGTCTTCGGTTTCTTGTCAGTAACAATTGTATCTGTCTTTTTCGTAGTGCAAACAGACACGGTCTCTTCCTGGAACTGCTGGACAAACTCTTGCCAGAATGGAGGGACGTGCACACACAACGGGCAGCAGTCTAACTGTATGTGTCCAGTGGGCTTCACTGGTAGAGACTGCTCCGAAAGTATGTATGTACAGTAGTGTTTGGGTTAAAAGACGCGACTTTTGTCTGTTACGGCCTACAACACGCGCGAGCGCACACGCATGCAAAGACACTGATGCATACACGTTAGCACACACGTTAGCACACACACACACACACACACACACACACACGCACACACACACACCCACACACACACACACCCACACACAAACACACACGGTACACACACACACACGGTACACACACACACACAGTACACACACACACATACACACACACACACACACACACACACACACACACTAACACACTAACACGCACACACACACATACACACACATACACACGCGGCCTGTACTTTTGTACAGGGGATATAGCTCAGTTGGTAGCGCGCTGGATTTGTATTCAGTTGGCCGCTGTCAGCGTGAGTTCGATCCCAGGTTCGGCAGAAATTTATTTCAGAGTCAACTTTGTGTGCAGACTCTCTTCGGTGTCCGAACTCCCCCCCGTGTACACTACATTGGGTGTGCACGTTAAAGATCCCACGATTGACAAAAGGGTCTTTCCTGGCAAAATTGCTTAGGCACACTTAATAATTGTCTACCTATACCCGTGTGACTTGGAATAATAGGCCGTGAAAGGTAAATATGCGCCGAAATGGCTGCAATTACTGGCCGTATAAAATTTCATCCCACACGGCATCACTGCAGAGGGCCTAGAACTGTACCCACGGAATATGCGCGATATAAGCCTCATTGATTGATTGATTGATTGATTGATAGATTTTCGCTAATTTTGCGTATTTAGACACACGTCATGCAGTCCTTGTCTTCGGTTCCTTGTCAGTAGACAGGGGCGGACGAGGGGGGGGGGGGGGGGGGGAGGGGTTCTCGGGTTCCCGGAAACCCCCCCCAGCCAAAAAATAAAAATATTTTGTTGTGTTTTTTTGGGTTGAGTTTCAATTTTTGGGGTATTAATCAGTGACAAAATCTGCTGCCTGAAACTGGTAATGATCATCCTCAGAATGCACCAGATTGCAACATTTTGCATCCTTTTTTTCAAAATTTTCCGGGGGTCATGCCCCCGGACCCCCCTAGCAAACTAGGCGCTTTGCGCCGTCGGCTCGGCGCTTCGCGCCTTCAAACCCATATCGTCACAATATACTTTTGGAACCCCCCCCCCCCCCCCATAAAGTGAACTGATCCGCCCCTGGTAGATAATGTGTCCATTCTGTCTTCGGTTCCTTGTCAGTAGATAATGTGTCTATTCTGTCTTCGGTTCTTTGTCAGTAGATAATGTGTCTATTCTGTCTTCGGTTCCTTGTCAGTAGATAATGTGTCTATTCTGTCTTCGGTTTCTTGTCAGTAGATAAAAATGTGTCTATTCTGTCTTCGGTTTCTTGTCAGTAGATAATGTGTCTATTCTGTCTTCGGTTTCTTGTCAGTAGATAATAAATGTGTCTATTCTGTCTTCAGTTCCTTGTCAGTAGATAATAAATGTGTCTATTCTGTCTTCGGTTTCTTGTCAGTAGATAATAAATGTGTCTATTCTGTCTTCAGTTCCTTGTCAGTAGATAATAAATGTGTCTATTCTGTCTTCAGTTCCTTGTCAGTAGATAATAAATGTGTCTATTCTGTCTTCAGTTCCTTGTCAGTAGTAATAAATGTGTCTATTCTGTCTTCAGTTCCTTGTCAGTAGATAATAAATGTGTCTATTCTGTCTTCAGTTCCTCGTCAGTAGTAATAAATGTGTCTATTCTGTCTTCAGTTCCTTGTCAGTAGATAATAAATGTGTCTATTCTGTCTTCAGTTCCTTGTCAGTAGATAATAAATGTGTCTATTCTGTCTTCAGTTCCTCGTCAGTAGTAATAAATGTGTCTATTCTGTCTTCAGTTCCTTGTCAGTAGATAATAAATGTGTCTATTCTGTCTTCAGTTCCTCGTCAGTAGTAATAAATGTGTCTATTCTGTCTTCAGTTCCTTGTCAGTAGATAATAAATGTGTCTATTCTGTCTTCAGTTCCTCGTCAGTAGTAATAAATGTGTCTATTCTGTCTTCAGTTCCTTGTCAGTAGATAATAAATGTGTCTATTCTGTCTTCAGTTCCTCGTCAGTAGTAATAAATGTGTCTATTCTGTCTTCAGTTCCTTGTCAGTAGATAATAAATGTGTCTATTCTGTCTTCAGTTCCTTGTCAGTAGATAATAAATGTGTCTATTCTGTCTTCAGTTCCTTGTCAGTAGATAATAAATGTGTCTATTCTGTCTTCAGTTCCTCGTCAGTAGTAATAAATGTGTCTATTCTGTCTTCAGTTCCTCGTCAGTAGATAATAAATGTGTCTATTCTGTCTTCAGTTCCTCGTCAGTAGATAATAAATGTGTCTATTCTGTCTTCAGTTCCTTGTCAGTAGATAATAAATGTGTCTATTCTGTCTTCAGTTCCTTGTCAGTAGATAATAAATGTGTCTATTCTGTCTTCAGTTCCTTGTCAGTAGATAATAAATGTGTCTATTCTGTCTTCGGTTCCTTGTCAGTAGATAATAAATGTGTCTATTCTGTCTTCGGTTCCTTGTCAGTAGATAATAAATGTGTCTATTCTGTCTTCGGTTTCTTGTCAGTAGATAATAAATGTGTCTATTCTGTCTTCAGTTTCTTGTCAGTAGATAATAAATGTGTCTATTCTGTCTTCGGTTCCTTGTCAGTAGATAATAAATGTGTCTATTCTGTCTTCGGTTCCTTGTCAGTAGATAATAAATGTGTCTATTCTGTCTTCGGTTTCTTGTCAGTAGATAATAAATGTGTCTATTCTGTCTTCAGTTCCTTGTCAGTAGATAATAAATGTGTCTATTCTGTCTTCAGTTCCTTGTCAGTAGATAATAAATGTGTCTATTCTGTCTTCGGTTTCTTGTCAGTAGATAATAAATGTGTCTATTCTGTCTTCAGTTTCTTGTCAGTAGATAATAAATGTGTCTATTCTGTCTTCAGTTATATCTGTCTTATTTTCGTAGTGCAAAGTGACACGACGGTCTCTTCCTGGAACTGCTGGCCAAGCCCTTGCCAGAATGGAGGGACGTGCACAGACAACGCGCAGTCTGACCCGCCTGCCTCAGCCTTCTACTGTATGTGTCCAGTGGGCTTCACTGGTAGAGACTGCTCCGAAAGTATGTATGTACAGTAGTGTTTGGGTTAAAAGACGCGACTTTCGTCCGTTACGGCCTACAACACGCAGCGGCACGGGCGCACACGCATGCTGCACACGCATGCACATACACTGATGCATACACGTTAGCACACACGGCATACGCACACACACACACACACACACACACACACACACGCACACGCACACACACACACACACAACTGAACACACACACATACACCGGCACACACACACACACACACACACACACACACACACACACACACACACACACACACACACACACACGGCCTGTACTTTTGTATAGGTTTTGCACATTTTCCGTATTTAGTAGACACACGTCAGTCCTTGAGTTGAATTCCACTTTTAAGATCAGTGAGTTGGACTGGGGTTTGTCGAGTTTTGCACTAAAAATGAACAATGGCATAGAAATAGTAAATGTTAATTTGAACTCCTAGCAGCTTTTCAACACTCGTTCTCTCCGTCTGGTTAGTCAAGTACCTTATGCAACAGCTCCCTTTATTGTAAACACTATTCTTGAACATAACGTCACGCTCATAAGAAAAATACCCAACTCAGTGTTAGGCGGCATTTCAGTTATGACACTACAGGGGAAGCTACTGGAAAGGTACATCTGTATCTGTCATGTGTTAGAGAGTACAAACTCTCAGACCATCGGAAACCATTGCCACGGTAACGTAAGCAAAACTGCCGATCTCGTTTCTTGAGATAGGCACTTGTTCTTTATGATACAGGAAGACTTGTTTTGAGATTATGAAGGTTATGCACAAGCTCTGTGTGGGTTGTTATGCAGTTTTGCTGAATGAAAATGTTGCTGTCAGCTCTTTATCTCACGTTTATCCAGCTGTCACCGCTCGAGATAGGCAGTTTGCAACTCAAGTTATAACTAAAATGAGATAGGCAGACCAGGGACCTATAATTATTAGGTCTATGGGCAGACTATTCAGAAACCAAAGAAGTTTTTTTGCGTTTTTCTCAAAACACCCAAAACTGACATAGGCAATTTATCTTATGAGCGTGAGGATAAACATAATTATGAGCAACTGATCTCATTATTGGCTTGTTAAGACTACTTCTGCATACAGTTTATACATCGACAATTATTATGCTTTACAAGGCACCAGTGGCTGTTTTATTTCAAGGCTGGTCGCCCTCAAAAGCGTGCATGTTGCAGACCTCTTGGATATCTTGTCGCATGTGCAGCCACTTTCTGCGAATATTAACATAGTTTGTCGGAAAAACTGCTGTCGCAATTTGTCGTAAAGTCCGCTTGCCGCGTCAAAACAAATTGCGTCAAGTGCGACCATTTGCCTGGTAGGCTAATAACACGGATGGTACATCAAAAGCGTAATCCTTACAACTATGGCCGAATCATTCACTTGGCCTGTCTATCTGTAAAGCCGTTTGGACCCTTAGATCCATTTAATCAGAAAATAACAGTGATTTATTTTGGCCCAACATGAGTCCATCTATCATTTTTTCTGAGCCTTCTCATGTATTCGCGTGGTTCCTTTCGAAATGAATGAAGTGTTAAGTTCAATCTGCATGGTTTAAAGTACTAAAATTTAGTTGCCGGTGTTCGTTCTTTCTCTGTCTCTGTCCGTCTGTCAAATCTTCTTCTTGTTCTTGTTCTTCTTGGTTTTTTGTTTGTTTGTTCTTCTGGTTCTATATTTCTTCTTCTGCTACTACTTCTTGTTCTTGTTCTTGTTCTTGTTATTCTTCTACTACTACTACTTCTTCGTTTTCTTGTTCTTCGTGTTGTTTTGGTTGTTTTTCTTTTTCTCGTTCTTCTTCTTCTACTACTGCTACTGCTTCTTTTTGGGTGCTCTTGTTCTTCTTGTTCTTCTTGTTCTTCTTGTTCTTGTTCTTCTTGTTCTTCTTGTTCTTCTTGTTCTTGTTCTTCTTGTTCTTGTTCTTCTTCTTCTTCTTGTTCTTGTTCTTGTTCTTGTTCTTCTTGTTCTTGTTCTTCTTCTTGTTCTTCTTCTTCTTCTTCTTGTTCTTGTTCTTCTTGTTCTTCTTGTTCTTGTTCTTGTTCTTCTTCTTGTTCTTCTTGTTCTTCTTCTTCTTCTTCTTCTTCTTCTTCTTCTTCTTCTTCTTCTTCTTCTTCTCCCCCGTCGTCTTATCCGCTAGACCATTACGCCCGTTTGTCTGTCAAATGATTTTACCCGGTAAATCAGTTCACCAGTCTATCCATCCATGAACCAACCAATCAGTTCAGCAGTCTATCCATCCATGAACCAGCCAATCAGTCGATCGTTCAAGCAACCGATAAAGTCAATCAAACGCTGTATTAGACTTTCGTCCATTACGAGGTCAATCTGTCATTTAATTAATCAATCTATCACCCAATGACGGGGCAACAAACCAGCAAAGATTACACGAAACCGTTGTCCTCGGTGAGATGTGCATTAACACGTAACCATACTATTTGCCGCAGCATTAGGGGAAGGGCTCCTAATATGGACCGGCTCCTAATATAGACCACCTTCTGTTCTGACAAACTAACGGCGCTAGAGCGCTCAAAAAAGTTGTATTTGCTGTATTCACCCTCTCTGGATAACTTGCACATGTCAAAACAGAAACAGAAATCTCAAAACCGTTAGGCTTTTTCTCTTTTTTTCACTTTTGGCAGCGTTCACTCTAAATTTGCCGCCTAAAACGGACTCGTTTCTGTCCACAGCCAAAGCTTTTATCACACAAAAATTGCTATATATATATGACAGCTAAAACCGTATTTGTTACATTTTAGCAGTGTTGACCCCGAGTTTCTACTGCAAACAAAAAATAATAGCAAAATCTCAAAGTATGTGCGAGTCCCCTAATATGGACCACCTTCAACAAATCGAAGAAAATAAAAGCTAAAGGCTATTTTCATTAATTCATTAAGAAGCTTGCTGGAAATAACCTATCACTAGCCCTCGAGATTAAAAATAAAATGCAACAAAAAGTCTTCTTTTCGTGGAAGTTGATAATTTCACTTATTTTTACTCTGTTTTTGATAAGCTTCTTTAGTTTCCTGGTGTGCTTCAAATAATGCTCTCATCAACCCGAAATAGATAAATCTAGAGCATATTTTAATTAGGCTGACTTGTACACTAAGTTGTATTATGTTATTTTGAAATATAGGGGGCTTTTTACAGTGATTCGTGAAGGCCGCTTCACTGGTCCATATTGGGCACCCAGGCTCCTAATATGGACCCTTTGTGATTTTTTCTGTATTTAATTTTTGCTGAATGTCTATCAAAGCTATTTCACTCTAATTAGGCCTAACGGTTAACCTAAGAGAGAAGGACTACCAAACACAAAATGAAACTTCTTCGCAAGAAAACAAGCTAGTTATCAGCATGAAACAAAAAGTGGTCCATATTAGGAGCCCTTCCCCTACTTCACAATAATCCTTCCTAATACACATTTCATGTCATCCAGTGAGAAGGACCCTTTTTGCGGCCAATTAGCTACGTTCAGGCATTTCGTATGCATTATGTGGGTGGGTGTTTTTTTCTTCTTTTTTAATTGTGTCAGGGAAAGAGAGCTAATGAGTTCGCCTTGGTAATTGATTGCACGTCATTCTGTTGGCTTGTTTGTTTGTTTATTTGTTTGCTTAACGCCCAGCCGACCACGAAGGGCCATATCAGGGCGGATTCTGTTGGTGTTTGTTGATGTGTGTGTGTTGTATGTGTGTGTGTGTGTTAGTGTAGTGTGTGTGTGTGTGTGTGTGTGTGTGTGTGTGTGTGTGTGTGTGTGTGTGTGTGTGTGTTCCCCCCAGAGAAAGAGAGCTGGCTTGTTCGATATGCTGGCTTTCATCGAAGCATGTCA